>NC_092154.1:30061786-30251786 GCF_045791955.1 Oncorhynchus clarkii lewisi
TAGGCTGGATTCTCCCATCCCACTGTCTTTTCCATTCCTTTATAGTTTCCACATCCATACTCTTCCCTTCTCTTTTCATTGGCTCTGCTCTGCGGGGCTGAATAAAGCTATCTGCCTGTGCAACCAGAAGGCATGCTGCTCTTTTCCCACCATGCAGAAGGAGAAAACAGACTGAGGAGAATTAAGAGAAACAAAAAACAATAGAGGAGTAAATGTTCTGCACAGCCCTGAAAGCCCCCGAATTCTTGAACTGTCTCAAAAGGCCTTGCCGCCTAGGGCCCAGGGCAGAGGGCTGAGCCAGGGTCTGGGGGCCTGGGGTCCCGGAGGGGGGATGAAAGACCCAGCCGAATGGCCCCTGTCATCCCCTCTTCCCAATCTGCCCTCTAATTGTTCACAAGCAGTGAGCTGTTTTGTCTGTCAGGGGGAACAGGCTCACGCTGCCATTAGCGAGTGCATCGGGCCCATCTTCAAAAGACAGCAGGCCTCCACAGTGAGCTGCGAGCTGGGACCCAGTGTCCACTTCAAAGGCTTGGGCTCCACAATGGGCCTGACGGTCGAGTGCTCGCAGAGTGGAGAGCTCTCTTGCTCGCATGCTCAGTCAATACTTCGGTCTCTCTATCTCTCTCAATTCTGTGTTCTATCTGTCTATATTGTACCACTTTTCTACATTAACTTCCTATAAATCTCTTTGTTTCTCTTTCTCTCCCACCATTTCAAAACATCCTCAACTTTTGGATGCCATTTTATCAACTAGTCTCAGACAGGCATGCCAAAGACCAGTGGATCAAAGATGAAAGTTTTTCCAATTAGAACGATTTTTGGAAAGACTTGGGTCCAGAACCGTTGCATGGAAGCCAAAATGATTGCCTAGATTATCAGTTGCTACTGGCATGTAGAGAAATGTTGACTCTACTGTACTCAAAGTGATCCCAAGTTAGGTGTTAACTAAGATGGCTGGTGTGACATCTAGACAGACACTGTGCCACTTAGGAGTTTACACAGGCACCCCAATTCTGTTCTTTTCCCCAATTATTGGCAAAAGATCTGATCTGATTGGTCAAAAAAAACTATTATTGGCAAAAGATCAGAATTTGGCTGCCTGTGTAAACTCAGTCTTAGCGAAGACAAGAAGCCTCACCATAGTAGCTATGAGTGGCGTCCCAACCCTCGTTCCAGCGACTGTCCCAGTCTCCCCCCACTCCACTTGGGAGGGGCTCCTCACTACCATACTCCAACAGGTAATCGTCCTCCTCCTCCTCTTCAGTCTCCTCCAGCCCTGAGCGGCCAGTTCCATCCTCACTGGAGTCAGCATCTGTGTAGCCCCAGAACAGGGGCCAGAACAGCTTCTTACCGCCCAGCCAGTCTACAGTGGAAGGGGAGGAAGGAGGGATCCAGTCCTTGTCCGTTACCAGATCCATCTCCACTTCTATGTTAGGGTCATCCACCACCTCAATGGTCACCTGGGACAGGTTGAGAGGAAAGAGGGTGTTAGTAAATGTTATTACAAAATGTGCAAGCTTGGTATCAAAGGTCTGCGCATGCTAAACTGGCAACCTCTACACACTCTGGTGTATTCGTGCACACAAAGTCTGTACAAAGACCTACTTTTATGTATAAAAAAATAAAAAAACAAAATAAAAAAAAGACAAGCTCTTTAAATTATATAAAGCGGGTGTATTCGAAAGCCACAATGAAACCAAGATATGACTGAGCAGACTCCTCGGAAATAATCCCAACCTCCAGAAGTACCAGGGAAACTGACCTGCCTAATTTATAGCTCTGGCTTGGCCAGGCAGAAACGAGATATGCATTGAGCACTCAATCAGATGATCCTACTTCCTGAGCATTTGTTAGGATTTTAACTCCTCATTAGACTGGTAGGTGACTCCTCATTAGACTGGTAGGTGACTCCTCATTAGACTGGTAGGTGACTCCTCATTAGACTGGTGGGGA
The DNA here is from genome assembly GCF_045791955.1 of Oncorhynchus clarkii lewisi. Lineage (NCBI taxonomy): Eukaryota > Metazoa > Chordata > Actinopteri > Salmoniformes > Salmonidae > Oncorhynchus > Oncorhynchus clarkii. The sequence continues at coordinate 30,063,740 of NC_092154.1, forward strand.
CTCCTCAGACTGGTAGGTGACTCCTCGTTAGACTGGTAGATGACTACTCATTAGACTGGTAGGTGACTACTCATTAGACTGGTAGGTGACTCCTCATTAGACTGGTAGGTGACTCCTCATTAGACTGGTGGGTGACTACTCATTAGACTGGTAGGTGACTCCTCATTAGACTGGTGGGTGACTCCTCAGACTGGTAGGCGACAACTCGTTAGACTGGTAGGTGACTACTCATTAGACTGGTAGGTGACTCCTCGTTAGACTGGTAGGTGACTACTCGTTAGACTGGTAGGTGACTCCTCATTAGACTGGTAGGTGACTACTCGTTAGACTGGTAGGTGACTACTCGTTAGACTGGTAGGTGACTACTCGTTAGACTGGTAGGTGACTACTCGTTAGACTGGTAGGTGACTCCTCATTAGACTGGTGGGTGACTCCTCATTAGACTGGTGGGTGACTCCTCATTAGACTGGTAGGTGACTCCTCATTAGACTGGTAGGTGACTCCTCATTAGACTGGTAGGTGACTCCTCATTAGACTGGTGGGTGACTCCTCATTAGACTGGTGGGTGACTCCTCATTAGACTGGTAGGTGACTCCTCATTAGACTGGTAGGTGACTCCTCATTAGACTGGTAGGTGACTCCTCATTAGACTGGTGGGTGACTACTCATTAGACTGGTAGGTGACTCCTCATTAGACTGGTGGGTGACTACTCATTAGACTGGTGGGTGACTACTCATTAGACTGGTAGGTGACTCCTCATTAGACTGGTGGGTGACTCCTCATTAGACTGGTGGGTGACTACTCATTAGACTGGTACGTGACTACTCATTAGACTGGTGGGGACTCCTCAGACTGGTAGGTGACTCCTCGTTAGACTGGTAGATGACTACTCATTAGACTGGTAGGTGACTACTCATTAGATTAGTAGGTGACTCCTCATTAGACTGGTAGGTGACTACTCGTTAGACTGGTAGGTGACTACTCGTTAGACTGGTAGGTGACTACTCATTAGACTGGTAGGTGACTCCTCATTAGACTGGTAGGTGACTCCTCATTAGACTGGTAGGTGACTCCTCATTAGACTGGTAGGTGACTCCTCATTAGACTGGTGGGTGACTACTCATTAGACTGGTAGGTGACTCCTCATTAGACTGGTGGGTGACTCCTCAGACTGGTAGGCGACTACTCGTTAGACTGGTAGGTGACTCCTCATTAGACTGGTAGGTGACTCCTCATTAGACTGGTAGGTGACTCCTCATTAGACTGGTAGGTGACTACTCGTTAGACTGGTAGGTGACTACTCGTTAGACTGGTAGGTGACTACTCGTTAGACTGGTAGGTGACTACTCGTTAGACTGGTAGGTGACTACTCATTAGACTGGTAGGTGACTTCTCATTAGACTGGTAGGTGACTCCTCATTAGACTGGTAGGTGACTCCTCATTAGACTGTTGGTGACTCCTCATTAGACTGGTAGGTGACTCCTCATTACACTGGTAGGTGACTCCTCATTACACTGGTAGGTGACTCCTCATTAGACTGGTGGGTGACTCCTCATTAGACTGGTGGGTGACTCCTCATTAGACTGGTAGGTGACTCCTCATTAGACTGGTAGGTGACTCCTCATTAGACTGGTAGGTGACTCCTCATTAGACTGGTAGGTGACTCCTCATTAGACTGGTGGGTGACTCCTCATTAGACTGGTAGGTGACTCCTCATTAGACTGGTAGGTGACTCCTCATTAGACTGGTAGGTGACTCCTCATTAGACTGGTGGGTGACTACTCATTAGACTGGTGGGTGACTCCTCATTAGACTGGTAGGTGACTCCTCATTAGACTGGTAGGTGACTACTCACTAGACTGGTAGGTGACTCCTCATTAGACTGGTGGGTGACTACTCATTAGACTGGTAGGTGACTACTTACTAGACTGATGGGTGACTACTGTAAGACTCATCCTGTATGTTAAAGCTCCAATTGGCAGCCTAGTTCTCTATATAGTGCACTACTTTTGAGCCCCAGGGAATAGGGTGGTATTTGGGCCACAGTCTACATAGTAGAGAATGTCAGGACCAGGCAACTGGGGGGCTATAGTGAGGGACTTCCATCCCCAGTAGAGGGCAGAGCCAGCATGAGGTCATTACATGCAGCTCCAGCGAACCACATCCTGGAATCAACCAGAAGATGTAACCAATTACTGTGAGATTAAGATGAGTTGAACGGAAGGGAATGCTGAAGACATTGAGGCTAATCGCTTGAGAAATCACAGGAAATGGGAGGAATGAAGCAGGTAGATTTATGTGATGTGGAGCTGAGTTGTCCTTCTTCTGAAATGTTATGAAATATCCCACTCATCATGCCACAGAGAAAATCAACACAATAGAAATGAATGAAGGTAACAGATCTCTATACTGCCTAACCAAGTGGGCACTCTGCCACACATTGGTATAGGATGAGTTTCCCGCCCTACAATGCAAAGAGATCTCTGTAAAGAAATCTCTGAGAGTGAGAATTTTTTTCAAATATCCAATCAATAATCATCACCACTCACCTGGATGTTGGGGTTCTGAGAGCTGATGTCTGCATTGGCGAGCTCGGGGAAGTTCTTGAGGTCCAGAACGAAGGGTTTCATCTCCTCCTCCGGCTCAGGCTGGGGCAGAACCCCCACGGAGCGATGCTGAGAGTGAGACCACCTCCTCTTGTGGCGGTGCTCCGTGTCAGGGGGGAGGAGGCTCTGGACCTGGTTCTGCTGCTCCAGAGCCTCCGGTCCACGATGGACCCCACTGGCGGGCGACTGAGCACGAGCCTAAGTAAAAAGATAGGAGACCTCAATTAAGCATCATGATGAAACACAGTGGACTGGACCATTCTAAAGACTTGGATGAAATGAATAACACACAGTAAGTACATTTGCTACTGGCTGGTTTAAAGCCACATAGGTTAAACTTGCTAGTTTAATTTAGCAGGTTGTTATATGAAAGCTTAAAAACATTGGGGATTTCATTGTCAACCCCCTATAACATTTCCACCATGTTACTATCATGTTTCCACTGTCCATGCTGTTAGACCGTTCTGAAAACCATGAGGGCAACAAACCAACCAACCAACAAACCAACCAACCAACCAACCAACCAACAAACCAACCTACCAACCAACCCATCCTAGTCCATCTATTTCTCTTTTTTCCCACAGCAGCCAAAGCCCTGGCATACAGGCCTTTGACAAAGAGGAGACTGTGCCAGATTCTCTAGTTTTAATGAGAGAGCCTCGGAGTCGTGGGACCCCTGGGACCCCTGGGACGGTGGGCAGGCTGGCCTTGTGTGTCTCAACCTGCCGTGCCGCCACACAGCTACCCGCTATACACAGACACAACTTGTAGGGGTCCTCCTCAGTCAGATTCCAACCATCAGACACCTGTCAATGTCTTTTTCTAAATTGAAGCTCATCAGAGAGTAGGATGAAGTTCTCCCCTAATTCTGAGCTAAGATCAGTTTGACGTTTCTCCACTCTTACAGTTAAAGTTCGAATTTAGGGAGGGTGAGCTGATCTAAGGGTAACTTCCACTACTCTAAGCTTTTAATTCAGCCAGCATCTATAAATAAATAGCCCAAACATCTGACGGGGCCTCAGTGTCTGGAGCCGTGCCAGTTTGCGGTCGAAAATGTGGTGCCATTTAAAACAATGAGGGGGAAAAAAAATCTGGAGCCGTGACAAAACGGTTGAGCAATTGTGGTTATGGGGCCGAAAACAGACCATACTTTTTCAGTGGCTGCAATTGTCCCATAAAAAAAAGTCCATCAGATCAGATCCAACCATGAGAACACATGGCCACCATTTAGAGGTAACCCCTGTCAAACAGCATGAGGACGGGAGAGGAAGATGGGGAGAGAGAAAGGGGAATGAGAAAGAGTAAACAGAGGATTCTGAAGAAGAGAGAGAGGCAGAGGGGGATCAGAAAGGCTTCCCCTGGGGTCTAGGCAGGTCCCTCTGAGGCTTAGCATTAAAAGATATTCAATGCATGGTTTCTACCACTTGTATCATGGTCTGACTAGAGAAGTATTGTCAGAAGTTAGATCTAGTTAAAGGAGCTCATATGAGATACTCCTGACACACAAAGATATACACCGACAAGACTTTAAGATTGGAATCATGAAGGGCCACATATTTTCACACCTTCCTCATCTTGTCTTTTTTACACATCTGGATTCTGTATTCAGTCTCCTCCTCCTCTCTCTCTCTCCTCTCTCTCTCTCTGCAGAGGGACTCCCCTGATGATCAAAGGCCTATTGGTTGATGGTATGCGGTCTGTCTTTACGAGCCACTATGGATGTGCAGCAGTGGGAGCCCTGGCCTTTCCGACACACAACAAAGGAATTACCATTAAATTCCTCTTCCGTCATGAAACAAAGCTTAGTGTCCTTTGTAGGGGGTGGCTGGGGGGACACTGGAGCCATTTAGGCCGGCCGGCCTAGTAGTCGGTGGTGACACACATTCAGCGGGGACAGAAGAGGAAAGGAGGGGAGGTGGATGTACAGTACTGTATGGATGATGAAGCAGAGGAGAGGCAGGCGGGCAGGCAGGCAGGCAGGCAGGCGGGTGGGCGGGCGGGTGGTGTGGCAGGCAGGCCTGATTTATGTGTCCACAGATATCAAAGGCCTCTGCACTTGGCCATTTTCTAACCATTACAGAAGAACAATAAACTATGGGGTCCTTTGATCGCCTCTTTGAAAATGTGGAAAACAAAAAAGAAAAAACAAGTGCAAGCGCTTGAAAGAGGGAGAGAGGAAAGGAGGGGAGGGGGGTGAAACCGAACAGATAAATAAAGCAAACAGGTCTCAATATTTGGGAATGAGGCCATGCACACTTCACACCCCTCCTCTGCCCCCCATGATGAGGGGGAAACCAAAAACAGGAAATTCCACATTAACTCAGTAAAGAGCCAACATAAACAATCAACCAGCCTGACCTCTGACCTTATTCCAGTGCGAGAGAGAGAGCTGCTGAGGGTTCCTTTTAACCCACTTGGTTATGTAAGCCCTTGTTATTGTGCCTCTCATTCCTCTACTGTACAAACCAGCCCCTCCTCTATCCACTTACACTGGCATCTAACAGGTCACCAAGAAAGGTGACATAGGGTCATACTCGCTGGTGCCCAAAACGCGCATTCAGCACCACCAGTCACACTCTTCCTCTCTGTCTCTCACTCCCTCCCTCTCAGTTCCTCTCTCCCTAGCTGTTTGACTTCCAACTGACATGAATCATCCATCAGTTATAGGCCATGGGCATCGGGACATCAATAGGGCACCCACTGGAGGAGAGCCAGGGGAGAGAAAGTACAAAGGAACGACTTCATAACACAGATCTGGAATCTGTCTGTTTGCACCTTTCTTTCATTCGTACATCTGATTCTGTTCACGGTGACCTTCAAGCCCTCTATACACACACGTCCATGAGCGGCACAAATACCCCTATTGGATCCGGTTACAGATGTGAGCTAGGTATGTGTTCAAAGGGAATACAGCCTTTGAATGTATTGTAGCTGCTGTGTAATGCTATGCTGCTTAGCTCAGGCTGACCTTCTCTGGATGCTCAGATACCTTACTATACATGGAGAAACACAGAACAACACTTTGCCCCAAGGCCCTAGAGCTTCATTGAAACAAGTTTCCTTTGGTTCATGAACAGGGAATGGGCAATGACAGTCTGCTATGAGTGCACAGCATTGTAAGTCAGTCTGTGATGCTGGTGATTATGGTTTGCTATCAAGTAAACATTTGAATGATGTGAATGATAATGCAGAATGTTTTTGGCAGGAGAGCAGTAGTTATTTTCTGGAAACTAATTAAGTTATCACAATTAATTTGACTTAAATAAATAATTGGCATAATGGCATCAAAATAACTCATACTGTAATTTGCACGTAGACATGTGTGTAATATATTCAAATATTGTAGTCATTAAATTTACATTTACATATGCGCAATTAATTTAAATACAATTTGCATCACATTTCACTCGTTACATTTGGAACGCATTGCACGGAATTGGACAAATCTTTGTAGATGAAAATAATCAAGAAAATAAATGTGCCTACCTCCAAAGACACGCCGTTATGCAGTTTGTTGTGCTGTTTGGTGGGAAAGCCCATCACCAATCCAACGAAAAGTACTAAAAAGATCATCAATATTGTCAGACATCTCCCTCCGACTTGAATCATTTTCTCCATTGAAGTGACAACTAACAAGTAATTTGAAGTCCCCAATCTATCCCTAACTTGTATATTCTTTACGTAGCGAGAGAAACGTTGTTTTCTGTCCTCATCCGAGCTTCTCTTTTCCAGAACTTGTTTCCTTACGAGCAGGTCACCTATTCGACCAGCAGCAACAGCTTTAGAGTCTTCCTCTTGATAGAGATGCGCGCTGATGTCCGATGGCATCCGACGCACAATCCATATCCCTCTGCCGCACTTCGACGCAACTCTGACCACTCAGACTCTCAAAGCGACTGATTTCTCCTTTCACTGTCTGCCTGCCTGCCTGCCTATATGTTGCGTCTAGGTCAATGTCTAGGTTCTTCAAGCCTCCCCATTTAACCAGACCAACTTGGGCTATAAGTACAAAAGACACACACAACCACGCACTCTCTCAGTGCGCACCGGTGAACGGTTTATTCAACTAGGTTAAAATAGTTGGGTACACTTCCTTATGGATGGGTGAGTGTTTTCTTCCAATACATTGACATCTGGAGTTGAGAATAGCCTGTTTGCGTTATCTCTGACGCGTTAATCCATTATCCAATTGAAGTCAGTCGATTATCTACAACGCAGGTTTGTCCAAATCAATCAGTGTCTGAGTCGCACTGGTTCGGATACGCACGTCTTCACACCTTCTACACTGTTGAAGAGAGGGGTGATGCTTAAGAGGGGGTGTCTCGCGGATCTAGTTATCCAAATAGAGAGGGAGAGAGCCCTTTGGAGATGTGACCGGGACACAGAAACGACTGATAATTGGCACGCGCATAATGGAAGAGGAGATAAGTGACTTTGTAGACTGGATTAAATGGATTACCGGGGAGCCAACACCTTCATTAGGCACATTAGGTGTCACACGTCAAGAAAACATTCCCCCTGAGCAAAGGCGCTGATCATAGGTCTACTTTCACACTACCCTTCATGTAAAAATATGGTGCGTCAATGCAAACTTCACGGCAAGAGGCGTCACTCTCCAGTAACAGATACAGTTTTACATGCCGATATTGGCCCCAGTTATTCACCTATTTAACTATATGAATATATTTCAGAGGTCGGCTTGTGTGTCCACTCTCTCCCTACCGCTCTTTGCTGCGTGTGCACTTTTATATAAACAGGATAAACCATATGCTTTCTTTAAGATAGAAAGTTGGAAGTCATTTAATGCTATTCATTGTGTAAAGTCTTCCCGATAGATTATGTTACACATTGTATGCAGATAGACCTTTGTAGAAGACAAATCTAACCAAGAGCTTGACACAAACAAAAATGGATTTAATCTCAGCACTGTTTCCAACAGCAGTCAACACAAACCATAGCTTCAAGAACCCCATCAAGTGGTTTCTCTCCAAACATTGAACTTGCCAAGAGTAAAAGCCTACTGATAACATACAGGTGTATATGCATTTACAGAGTAGGTCAGATCACATCTCTCTTTCCATTGCAAGTTAAACGATGTAATGTTACATCAAAGGGCTTTTGAATCTTTTAATTAAAAAAACATTTACTTTGAGTTAGATAATGATTCATCACATATGTTTATAGTGTTATTGAAATCTAAACAGCCTTCCTGAGATAAATGGTCATGTTACTGGATGTCAGCAATCACATCATGCCTCAATAGAAAGGAGATGGGAACAGGATACAGAGGGTCATCCCAAATAGCACCCTATTCCCTAGATAGTGCGCCATTTTGACAAGGGCTCTGGTCAAGAGTAGTGCACTATACGGAATATGGTGCCATTTGGAATGAAGACAGACTACATGGGCCCACCCAGATTTAACTAAACACAACAGAAAAGTAGCAAGTTTAAAATGTTACGTCTGGACAAATTATAGACACTTTAAAATCTCAGCCATAGTGTAATAAGGAGTTTGTAGTAGTGGAATGATCACAGTGCTAACCGCAGCTCTCTTCCACATATTTCTACTTCCAATACAAATAAAAATTATGTACACTCACACACACTACAAACTGGATATTTGACTAAAGACAATATTATACTTGAACTGACCCATAAATTGCGCCAAGGAAAGTCAAACATAACATTTAAACAAAACAAACTCAAATTAAAACACAAATCAGCCAATTCTGGAATGCCATATTAGAGAAGAATCATTGTGAGAGACCGCTGGCGGGAAAAGATGCTTTGTTTAAACCAAGCGTCAGATAGCCAGCCGTAAAGCCTGTCATTTCAGTGAGGCTACATCATCTGTATGTTACCAATGCCTGTCAGTAGTACTAGCACTGAAGATGTGGTCCGTCTGTCATTAAGACATACTCCATCAAAAGTCTTCCTAAAAGGTTTATTTTGCTGTCCCTGTAGAACCGTTTTGCTTCCAGGCAGAACTATTTCACCCAACAAAGAACCCTCAAAAGAACCTTTTGGTTAAAGGTTCTGGAACCCCCCCCCCAAAAAAGGGTTCTACCTGGAACCAAAAAAAGGATTATACAGAAATAACCAAAGAACCCTTTAGGTGTCTTCATTTAGAGCTGCCACAGAGACATTATATTAGAAACATCTTCCGCAAAATAGAGCAGATTGAAAAAAAATAGGACATTTGTAATAAATAAAGGCGTAACACTTCCTGTATGTCTATGTCGTGCATTATATATAGCTCATAAGGCACTATAAATGCACTTATAATGCACTGTGAAGAAGGTATCAATAGGAAGTTTTACCAAATAAGGACATATCTGTACATCAGAGAAGCATGGCTACTATGCATCATCTTCATACATACAGATAAACAGGTGGGTCATATTATGACCAGCGTGTCATAGTTTACGAAGACATCAACGCTGGTTATTAAGATAAGCACTTAGAAGATATACAGTTAGAGACTCAAACCACGTGGTTCTTCGGTAACGGTCAGTTTCCCGGACACAGGTTAAGCCAAGAATCTCCATTCAAATCGTTTTTCAGTCCAGGACTAGCCTAAAAATCGGTGTCCATGATACCAACCCCAAGAGAAACACTTCACACGACATGGCTCTTATCAAGCTTATAGAAATATTAAAGACTCTTCAGCGATAGACATGTTAAATACGCTAGAGCGTATAGACATGCTTAAGACATTTGGGCTTAAGTCATTCGAGTGCAGGCATAAACACTAAATATTAAAGGCTGAAGAATGATAGAAAAAAAAGCTGTAATATATATATATGAAATATTCACAACATGGCAGCTCTTCAAAAGGGTTCTTACCCTATTCTTCTAAACTGGTGAAATATGTAGCTTACACACAGAGAGAGAGAGCGAGAGAGGATTAGCTCTGATAATAGGTCCAAGACATTGAGATTTTACCTGTTCATTTACTGTGTAAACAGCAGATAATGTCAACATTGGTCAGGGAAAGAACCCCCGTGACAATATTAAAGCCTAACACACCGATCAGAGTGGAAAGTTCAATAATAAGCTACACTTGACGGTGTACCTCATTTGATATGAAGCCTATATGTTGCCCTATTAGTCATGAATGCTATATATTATTTATTTACTTCTTTCTTGCATTATAACTTCTGCTGTTATCCTAGAAATATAATCCCTAGAACAAAATGTAGATCGCGGTTCTAGGGATTCCATTTCTCTGATTCGTTAACTCCATTGGTACAACCAAACAAACTGTATATTTTAATGGCAATAGAAATCCATGTCTTGTTCTACTCTTCCTCCCCATCTTGTTATTATTGCACTAGAAGCCCCCATAATGCAGTTGGAACACAGAAATAAGATTCAACATTTAGGTCCAACACAAAAAAATGAATTCACAATAAGTTAAGATACATTAAGACAACGATAGGGGCTTACACACTTCGAAACGAACACACACGATAGGACCTTGGTGACTTTTTTTTTTTATCCCTACCCCACTGCAGTGTAGGTCAAGAGATACTCAAATCCCCTAAGTTCCACTTCTACATTTTCATTCTTTAGTCAGGGACTGATTTAGAGCCGGTGCACCAGGTAAGTGCAAAAACAAACAACGGTGCAAGTATGCCTGGTGTAGCTGGTTCAGTTAGTTATATGACAAGGAGGCTTGACGTGGCTGGGCTCCAGGAGCAGACTCTCCGCAGAGGACCATGGATCCAGGGACGAGGGGAAATCATGATGTCTGGAGTACTTCAGCTGCAACACATCCCCAACCTCACTGATGGCCTCCAATGCCTGGGGGGGGGGGGGGGGGGAGAGAAGAAAGGAGAGATAACAACAGGAGACCTTATGTTTACTACACATGGAGTCAGAAGTGGGATTCTATACTGAGGAAAGAGGGGAGGGTTGAGTAGCTCACAACAGCAGCATATTGTGAGTATTAAGGACCATGAGTATTTCCTGCTGATCATAGAGACTGAATGGGGAGAGGTGTGCTTCTTACACCATCGTGAGGGTTGCTGAACCATGACATTCACCTGACGAAATTGTTAGTGAAGAAAAACAGAGTCTACTTGCGTAAAACTAAAACACAACTGAGCACAAAAAAATCAAAATAAATTGGCCTACACCACTTTCCACAAGAGACTTTCTGTGTTGCGATACCATCGGTCCGCAACCCACCTGGAAACAATTTACCTTCCTTGATTTTCTCTTTTTTACAACACCTTCTCTGAACTTTGAGTAAAGAGGGAGAAGAGATTTCCAAAGAAGAAAAAAAGTGGCTTCATGCATTTTAACAAAGTGAAGCTGATGTGCTTTAAAAATGGAGCATTAAAAACAGTGTTGACATGCTCTTCCAAAAGATAAATGACTGTCCTTGGACAGACAACGCACATGCCCAATGAAAACTAAATCTGAGATTGCTGCTCCACCATAGTTATGGCACTGCGCGGTCTTCCTTCCAAGACTCCCACACCAGAGTTCAAATAGTATTTGTGTTCTTCCAAATACTTTGAACACATAATTGAGCCTCCCTGGGATTGCCAGATGGGTGGGGTTAGCACTTATGGGATGATTTTGTTGTTTCTGTTGCGCCAGGCGAGCTCAGCTTAAGTATTTGAAGAAAACAAACACTTGCTGAACCCAGGTGTTCTCTCACACCCCCGCCCCTCTAATAAAGCGTGTATTGAAATGCCTTTCCTGTCCTCCATGCCTGCAGCACATCAGCCCAGACAGTCAGAAGCCAGACATGACTGACTCACTGCTGGGAGACAGTCAGTCAAGTCACTGTAACTACTTTGAGGAGACGAAGAGATGTGGAGGAATTCCATCAGCTATCAAAGGATGATGGTGATGTCTCAAGGGAAAAATAAAGTCTTCACCATACATTCTAACAATGCACCTACTATTGTAACTAACCATAACCATTCACATCAATTGGACTGGACCCAATTCTAGGACCACATAGAAACTTTGGGTACATCTCAATACATAAATGTAGTCTCCTCACTTAGTATCCTTCCTCCTCCTTTCATCCTATACGAAGATAAAAGAGAGTTGAATAGAATATAAATCATTCTGAACACAAATCCTATTGAGTGAGACAGACTGACAAAACAAGGCTACACTTTTGAAAAAGTACCAGCGAGAGCCAGATAGAGATGGTGTCCTTTGACTACTCTGTACTGTGATTAGTTGACTCACTGTGTCAAGCATGTCTGGTGCATGTGTGTGTGTCGTTGATCGGTGTCTCACCGTGTCCAGCATGTCCCTGGTGTGTGCGGCAGACACACAGAACCTGGCCCTGGACTCTATGATGGGTGTGGCAGGGAAGCCAACCACCACCGTCCCAATGTTCCTCTTCAGCATCTCCCTGCCAAACGCCCTGAGAGCGAACCAATCAGAGATCAGGATTATGGACCACGTGACCAATGTGTTAACAATCTGCTTATTCTATGGCTGGCTGACTGAGCAATGTCACGTTGATCGTGTGAGAGAAAAGTGAATACAACATAAACAATCTGATCATGTTCACTGTGGTTATTTACTCAACAACTGGTGTTAGTTGACCAAGATGTGTGACTTGGCTGACTGATCAAACCTACTCCATCTTAGCTGAGGTTTGTGTTTTTGTAAACATCACGAACTAGCGGTTACCAGACCTACCCTATTTTGGCGGGCATGTAGAGCATCATGGGTACGACAGGAGAGTCATTGTTTCCGTAGATGATGAATCCCATCTCTCGGAGTTTCCTTCGGAAGTATGTGGTATTTTCTGACAACTGCTTTAGACGCTCCGCCCCTGAAACCATTAACAACCAATTAAACCATTAGCTGATTCATCTATTAACCTGTTAAACCATTAGCTAATTCATCTATTAACCTGTTAAACCATTAGTGATTACAACCATTAACCTGTTAAACCATTAGCTAATTCATCTATTAACCTGTTAAACCATTAGCTAATTCATCTATTAACCTGTTAAACCATTAGCTAATTCATCTATTAACTTGTTAAACCATTAGCTAATTCATTTATTAACCTGTTAAACCATTAGCTGATTAATCTATTAACCTGTTAAACCATTAGTGATTACAACCATTAACCTGTTAAACCATTAGTGATTACAACCATTAACTAGTAAGAACATGAACAGGTAAACCACAACCATTGAAAGAACTGTGGCATTTACACACTACTTCAGCCCAACACCTTAGGCCTAACTTCCTTGTTTACATTTACACACTACTTCAGCCCACCACCTTAGGCCTAACTTCCTTGTTGACTGAAAGGAAGGGATACATCTAGGTGCTCAAACTCAGAAAAACAGCATCTGCCATTTCATTTTGAAACACAGAGCTGAAAACGTAAAGCATTCCAGGCTTAAGTCTGAAATGAAATTAACTTCACTCAGACAGTCGTTTCCCCTGGGCCCTGGCTTTGGAATTCAAAGCCATTCTGAGAGAATGATAAACGTATAGGCTGAAGAAAAAAAAAGAGAGTGGTGCTTTCAGGAGAAGGAATTGCGTTCCACTTGTTTGAAATTCCTTTCATATCGAAGGGCTCCCTGGTAGGAATGTCCTGTCTGTCTCCAGTCTCATCCACATATTTGATTTGAGCTTCAAACCAGAGAAAGTCATTCTGGTTGGTTCCCTGAACCACACTCGATATGATGAGCAACCTTGCCTGAGACACTCAAGACTTATTAAGTCTCCAAGCGTCGAACCCCAGTCAGTCATTCTGGCACATGACACACCGGCCAAAACGTTAGCAGCCTCGATGCCACTACTAGTTATGCAGCTATTGGCAGTGACTACACTTCAAAGGCTTGAATCTCAAACCCACATGGAGCTGGGAACCATCGAACTGTCAATGTTACTCTTTCCTGAGAAAACTGTCAAGTGATTCAGACAAGGCCGTGAGATCAGCCATTTCCATCCATCTGCTTGTCAGAGAATGGTATGGAGCATTGTGATGGTTTGAACATATCTGCTAGATCAGGCTCATATTCATTGAGGACCAAACAGAAGTAAGTGGACTGAAACTGTGAGGCCCTACTTGGACTTGATCCAATAAGAAATGGTTCATTTTCCGTTGTAAAACGTTTCCCATTGCATGCCCTAATGAATACAACCTTGCTGTTCTGTGGCCCACCTGGGAGGGACCTATCCACTGATACCGGGCGAGATATATGTTTTCATCCCCCAATGGGTAATGTTGGGCTATAGAGTAATCTGATCCTAGATCTGTGGTTAAACGCAACTTCTACCTTGGTGGGAGACGGGAGGAACCTCCCTGTTAGAGTAACAACCCTGGAGTGACCCGGACCCCCGCTGGGCTGTGTGTGCGTTTGTTTGAATCTGTTTTACCACAGCTCGTTCCCTGAAGCCCTGAAGGTCAGGGGAGACACCTAGAACTCTAACCCCCCCAGCGGCAGGCCGCTTTGTACCCAGCTAGAAGGTGCAAAGACAAACACTCCAACACACAGACATCTGAAACCTATAAAAGCTCTATGTGGGGAAAGTCCATGCTACCACTTCACAGGCTTCAATCACCCAGAGCCCTCTGAGGGATGCAGGGGACTGTCCGGAGGTTTTAACCCAGCCTGGTGCTACTGAGAGGGGGGTGTGCTCTGCTGTGCGTGTAGGAGTGACTGTCAACACAGTTGATCTCCTTAACTCCACTCCTTTTAACATGCATTGCCTTTAGTTTTTGAGTGATAGTTGGTGGTCGTAGCCCTTTACACTCGTACCTGTATGTGGGTTGAAAATGGCAGATTTGGACACTGATAAGCGCCTCAGTTGGAATGCAGTGGCTTCACAGTAACATGCTATACATGACGTCAGACCTCAGGCTCCACGTTTCACAGCGCTTGAGCACCGCGCGTGACAAGAAGTAGCCCAAATCTCTCCCGCTAATTGGTCAACTTTTGCTAATGTTTTGTTGTCTGAGTCAGGGAAATTCTGTACATTGAGGACTCGATGTACAGTATTTTGAAAGATGACATGTTGAGGATTATAATAAATACTGCTTTGACATCATAAAAGCAAGCCAAAGACCCATGAGTCCAAATGTGCACTTCACCTTTCCATATCACAAAACACATGTCATATACCGTGTCAACGTTTATGATCACCATGTTTACATGTCCTGTTACAAGACAACATGGCGTTATACACTGGGTTGTGTTGACAGTTGTCCTGAACAGAATGAATCTGTGAAACAGGCATCTGAATGCACGCACGACTCCATTCTACACGCACCAACATTAAACTGAACAAAATTATAAAACGCAACATGTAAAGTGTCATTTCATGAGCTGAAATAAAAGATCCCAGAAATGTTTCATACGCACAAAAAAGCTCATTTCAAATTGAGCACAAATTTGTTTACATCCCTGATCATTACACAGGTGCACCTTGTGCTGGCGACAAAAGGCCTCTAAAATGTGGAATTTTGTCGCACAATACAATACCACAGATGTCTCAAGTTGAGGGAGCGTGCACCTGGCACGCGGACTGCAGGAATGTCCATCAGAGCTGTTGCCAGAGAATTGATTGTTAATTTCTCTACTGTAAGCCTCAACCGCAGACCACGTGTAACCATGCCAGCCGAGGACCTCCCCAGTGGGTAGGCCTGGCTTCCAAGTGGGTGGGCCTATGGTCCTCCAAGGCCCACCCATGGCTGCGCCCTTGTCCAGTCATGTAAAATCTATAGATTAGGTCCTAATGAATTTATTTCAATTGACTGATTTCCTTATATGAACTGTAACTCAGTCAAATCTTTGAAATAGTTGCATGTTGCATTTATATTCTTGTTCAGTATACAATTTGGTACTCTGAATTGCCTAGTGAAAGCCTAACACTAAGATTGTATTTGAAAATGTAGCTTGTCATGTTGGCAATAGAACAAACTTTCAAATTATGCCCACCCTGACCCAGACTGCGATTTATAATGGACAGTTTTTGGATTGCGTAAACAACGGTAATTGTGTTAAGGCGGGGATGCAGGGCTGTGTTCCAAACAAAACAACTACAAGTGTGCTTGATCTACTTCCTTAACGACAGAGCTAGGAGAGCTAAAAAATAAGTTTAAAAAGTACCTTATAGTTGAACTTCTTTGAGTCATAAAAGTGTATTGGAATGACTTAGGAACTGCGCACACTTTGGAGAGGTGGGTGGCCACTTGGAGACACTAGTTAGACCTCTCACTCAAACCCTTTTTTACCTTGTGTGACACCTACCCCAAAATTCTCCAAGAATATTCTTATCATTTTACTGAACTCATCTTCAGTATTTTCAGATTTCGTTATCAAATGAGGCAAAAAGTACAGTAAATGTCAAATGTGCATCAAATCAATAGTGTAATGTTTGGATTCAGTCTTGTGACAGGTGAACTGGTGGGTCCTCACCTTTAGTCTAATCATTTTCCAAAGAGTTCCCTTTTAATTGCTACCATGTAATCTTATTAAAATCTGTTCCTATACACATACACACCCCAGGGATAAAAAAAAAATTCCTAGAATGTTTGGGAATGATGCATAGTCAGGCATTTGTGAAAATTCTATAGCTATATGGAGTGGGAAAGCGGCGTTGCGTTTGGACAATTAATAGACACTGCAGTAAATTAAACCAAATTAAAAAATCTGTCTTGTCCAGGACCAGCACGTCATAACCAATCAGAGCTACAGTAGGCCTATATGCAAATAATCCGTTTGCCTGACATTTTACAGGCAGCAGCAAGAGCACGACTTTAAATCATTAGAAAGCAATCGCCAAAATACACCTGAAAATATGAAAATACCAATACAGTCCTCTATACATTAGGGAACTTCACAATCCTATGGATCAAACAACAATGAACAGGTCGGCGCTCTCTCCCTCAGTTGCCTATGCACATAAACAACAAGATGATCAACAACTAATGCCTGCCTGAGTGAGATGAGCTAAAAATCTGCTGTTATTGAACAGGGAAAAGGATTATTTTACTTTTAGTCACCAATAAGGCTGTGTGTGTGTGTCGGGGGAGTCCAAACAGGAATAGTGCCATGGCAACTATATGTGCCATAGTAGAATGATTATTATCCAAACTCTCCTTTGTTTACCTTTCTCTGTTCGCCACTTAGAAATGTATTATACAGCCTTCATCACTTGGCTGTAGGTGAGTAATTGCCACTCCTTGAGTCAAAGTACAGATCAGACCAGTTCAAAGCTGGTGAGGAAAATCTATACAAACCCTACATGACATTAAGCTCCCACCTCTGAGCTGTCATCTGTTGGAGAGGGCAATGACTTCGCGTGACAAGATTAACCAAGCAGCAGGGTTTAGGTCAACTCAACAGTGGGCAAAACAGCTCCTAAGCTTTCCAGGTCTTTACTACCATCTTGTGGCTACTGATGGTAATGACACTGTGGTGTCAGTTACTGCCTAATGCTAGCGAAATACTTTTTGTACTGTATAGCAGTCATCAACCCTTTGGCTTAGATTCAACACATCAAACATTTGATGATTGAATCATGTTTTTCAGTGCCAGGCAAGAACACGCGCCTATAATAAAAATAAAAGTTGTCACACCCGTGGTATACCATGGTCGTCAGCCAATCAGCATTCAATGCTCGAACTACCCAGTTTATAATACCCTGTAGCTCTCCAGGACCAGAGATGAAAATAACTACCTAAACAGACACTAAACTAGTTTTCAATCAACAACACAGTGTGGTACCAGCTGAAGTGGAGACTTGCTGTGTAAACTCACCCAGAGTGGTGTTGTCCTCTCCCATGATGATCTTCATAGAGGTGATGATCTGTTGTGACACGGGAGGGGACATGGCCGTGGCATAGATTGAACTGTGGGAGTGGGACCGCAGGTAGTCTATCAACTCCTATGGGGGAGAGATACAATAAAACACCATTGTCAATATAAATGGGTTTCATAGTTACAATAATACTACATAAAGGTTGAACTTCAGATCGTGAAAGTCTCCTATTGATGTGAAAGCATGATATATGTGACAATCTGAGTTAGGATCTCAAGACAGGATTTAGCCCTTAGATAATTTCCCACATCATGGGGCAATGATAAAACCAGTTTGTCTTGTTGATGACTAAACCTCCACACCTAAACTGTCCTAGTAAACTGTATCAGAAACCATCCCCGGAAATCTTATCATTATAAATATGATGTCCCATGTCAGTGCCTATTATCTACACACACACACACCCCTAGCTTTGTTATAATGGAATGTTTTAAAACATTTACTGCCCTGAACATAGCTTTGGGGACCTTGGTACCCTGCCAAGAACATTTCTCCTAACCCGTGACCCTTTGGAGAGAGTCACAGGCTGCCTTACTTCCTAGTCTCGTATTCACTCCGTTACCAGAATTGGCAGGTGTGAAGACAGCAGGAAATCAAGGTTGCTTTAGAGCAGACAACAAACTCACCCTCTTCCCTCCGATGTATCCTCCAGCAGCACCAAAGCTCTTCGTGAATGTTCCCATCATGATGTCAACGTCTTTGGGGTCCAGACCAAAGTAGTCCACCACCCCTCCACCTCGTGGTCCGAGAGCTCCGATGCTATGGGCCTCATCCAGGTACAGATAGGCCTTATAATGCTTCTTCAGGGCTATCACCTCAGGCAGACGTACTATAGAGCCCTCCATACTGGGGAGGAGAGGAGAATGGTGAGAGGTGGAGGGAGGAGAGAGAGAGAGACACATACACGTTCAAGACTGACACATGCACACTAAAACGATGGGTCAGTTAACTGTACTTTTCACCTTATGTTACTTCACCTAGAAATACATATGATTAGTTCACCCTAGGTATAATCTCTGCCCACTGAGTGTACACTACATTGTTTAGTTTATTAGGTATACCCATCTAGTACTGGGTCAGACCCCCCTTTGACTCCAGAACAGCCTGAATTATGTTCCTAACGTGTGGCAGGATGTTTATTCCCCACACCGTTACACCACCGCTACGAGGCTGTACCGGTTGACCTCAGGCAGGATGGGGCCATTGACTCATGCTGCTTACGCCAAATCCTGACTGCCATCAGCATGACGCAAGAGGAACGGGGATTTGTCGGACCAGGCAATGTTTTTCCACTCCTCAATTGTCCAGTGTTGGTGATTGCGTGCCCACTGGAGCCCCGCTTCTTGTTTTTAGCTGATAGGAGTGAAACCTGGTGTGGTCATCTGCTGCAATAGTCCATCCGTGACAAGGATGGACGAGTTGTGCGTTCGGAGATGTTGTTCTGTACACCACTGTTGTACTGCCCCGTTATTTGTCTGTTTGTGGCCCGTCTGTTAGCTTGCACGATTCTTGCCATTCTGATTCGACCGCTCATCAACAAGCTGTTTTCAGGCACAGGACTGCCACTGACAGGATGCGTTTTGGTTTGTCGCACCATTCTCGGTAAACCCTAGACACTGTCGTGCGTGAAAAGCCCAGGAGGCCGTTTCTGAGATACTGGAACCGACGCGCCTGGCACAGACTATCATACCACGGTTAAAGTCACTTGTTCCAACGAACAGTAACTGAATGCCTCCATGCCTGTTTGCCTGCTTTATATACCAAGCCTCAGCCACAATGACTCCTTCTGTAGGAACGGCGTGGTGTACCAAATAAATTAGCCACCGAGTGCATCTTATTTGCAGCTCCTTGATCTTTGTTTGCAGTGGGAAGACAATGACTGTTTATCTTAAGTTCCCTAAGGGTGTGTCAGACCATTTTAACTACACATTAGTGAATTATATTGATTAGGGAGAGGCAGCTTTACTAACAACCATATTGATCATTATGGATTGGTTGACTTTTTAACGGTAAGCACCTTATGAAGAACTCAAGCCAGACACTTTTTATGTCCACTTCTATGCGAAGTCTGAATGCACCGCAGTATGCTTCACTCTACATCAATCCATTCAGGGTGCTAGAAACAGCGTATCCGCATAAAATCCGTTTGATTCATTTCATCTGGATTTAAAAATTATTATTATTTTTTTTTAAAATAACATGCCTCCACAGAATCCATCTTGCCCTACATATGAGAGTTCAAAGGGTTAGAATCTATCAGTCTTTCTAAAAAAAAAAAAAAAAAAAAAAAGGTAGACTACCTGTATATTCCCTCGACCAGAATGAGCATCTTCTTCCAGGGCCTGTGTGTTCTGGGCTGGCCGTGAACAATGGCATCTCTCAACAGCTTCTCTAGACTCACCATATCTGGGAGCGGAGACCGACAGAACGGTGTTAGAGAAGACTAGGACATAGACAGGGTGTGAATAATGCAGCTGGGAAATACCTGAATGTTTTTTTTGACGTTCAACAACGCTTCATTGTATCCGTGATAAGACAACCAGCTGACAAACACAGACTGACACCCAGTCTCAGAGGAGTCGAAAACAAAAACCTTGGCATGAACAAGGAGCAGACTATTGGTAATGCTTCTATTACGTGACACACCGAACTGATTACAAAGGGAGGAACAGTAGATTATGTAACGGTAAACGTGTGTGTCGCCGACGGGCACACCCACTACTGGTGCCAGGTAAAAACACACCAAAAACACAGAGCCTTTGTGGAATTCTTATTGTCTAGTTTCCCCCCAGTGTGTAGTGGCCTTAGTTGAGTGGAACTAGTTTTAAGTGTACTCACTGTTGTGTTTGAAGACGCGGATGGTGGCGCCAGAGAGCCGCGCCCCCAGCGCCAGAGAGGCGTGGTTCAACTCATCACTCAGAATCAAACAGCCCTGGAAATAACAAATCAATTTACAGAAGGTATTTTCATACAACATATTCAAACTTGCCCCTTACAGAGCGATGGAGGACATTCAATGGCGTAGACTCCTTATAGGAGCCCTTGTCTTAAATCAAGTAACTCATACAATATATTACATCAAACAGCCCTAGAATGACTTAATATCAATCAAATGTATTTACACAGCAATACAATATACTGAAGAACTAAAGTGGTATACAGGACAGCTTCCCTGAAGGGGAGGGCTTTACAGACAGTCTCACAGTCAGTGACACCTCGGCCATCACATGACACCACACACCGTTGCATAGTTACCGCAGGACAGGTTACACAATTTAATCATCTAGTGAATGAATGATTGAATAATGAGCTCATTCTGCTCAATGACACAATTTACAAGAAGAAGCGAGGAAAGGAGAAAGAACGAGAGAGAGAGACCGACTGGGTTTAAGAATTCTGGACCTTTACCACCTCTCTAACCAGTGGTTCCGATGTCCGTCAGGACAGGAAATGTGTGTTCTTACTCTCACAAGGACAACCACGTGTGTGTAAGAGAGGGTACAACACATGCTATTTACACGCTCAAATGCCCACGTGGGCTTGTTCACATTGGTCAAACAAAACCATCACATTGGTCAAACCATACCATCACGGCCACCTAACCATCCCCAGCTTCCCTTCCAATTGGCTCATTCATCCCCCCCCCCCCCTCCTCTCCCCTGTAACTATTCCCCAAGTCAATGCTATAAAATGTGTTCTCAGTCAACTTATCCGGTAAAATAAAAAAAAATACCAATACATTCGTGAATGCCAATCACGGTGCAGTCTCAACCCTGAAATTCTGGGTAATTGAGACGGTTCCGCTTTATTGTGAGGCAATTGTTACAGCGAGCAGCACTTTGGATCGACTGCTTAGATTGCGTCGAGCCAAAGGGTCTGAATGAACAGCTCTCCCTCATCTTTTTTTGTAAAGACGTTTTCTTTGTTTATTTCTCCGTCTTTTGTTACTCACGTGGAATGCATGTGTAGGAATCTTGAATCAATCATACTATTGTTTGAATAACTTGTGTAGTTGCTGTTACTACTGACATGTTTGATTGACATGACGAGTGGGACATTCCCCTGCGAGGTGATGCAGGTGCCTCCCAATATCCTTTTCCCACTCAAAACTCTGATGAAGGTGATTCATGGCAAAACGTAAGCCTATTGTTTGTTTGTCCCGTTCATAAATCTATCAGCTTTACACAGAAACAGTGTTCATTTTTTCTTTAGTCTCCTGAAAAGTCAACAGTTAAAGTACCCTGGGGTAATTTCATTTTACTTTCTGTCAACACACACACACACACACGCACACAGAGCGAGAGAGTGAATGTGTCTGACACAGAGCGCTTCCTACTTTTCACATTGTAGTCATTTTGCAGACACTCTTATCCAGAGACTTACAATTAGTGTATTCATCTTAAGATAGCTAGGTGGGACAACCACTTATCACAGGCATATAAAGTACATTTTTCCTCAATAACGTAGCTATCAGTAGTCAGAGCAAGGAGGTAGGGTTCAGCGATGTCAACCTTTGTCCTATGATGATTATGTACCATAAAAATCGGTGATATACGATGCTATCGCCCCCATTGGCCATTTAAATACAACAACTCAAACATAACCTAAAAGCTCTGCTAAAAAGACAGTTAGGCTGTAGCGCAAAATCAAATTTAACTGGACAAATCATGGCGAAAGATGTTGTTGAAAGCCTGGGAAGAGGCTAAGTGCAAGCAATAGCAAATGTTTTCGAATATTCCTTTCTGGTGGAATTGCAGTACAGGTGTGTGTGTGCGTGGCACGCACATGATGGAGCAGTGACTGTCTGATGAGGAACAGTCTTACCGTAGCGAGTTAACTTATACATCATGGCCTTTAAATTGTTTGTGCCATCTCTCATAAAGCTGTGATTGAGAAGCCTAGGCTATAGCCCTTCATTCTTGAAAGCCACAACAACTCTAGGGCAACGCCTTCGTAGCCTAGAAAATTTGGGAAATGAGCTACTGTTCATAACTTTAAGTTGTCTTAAGGCTTTTATGATAGGCCTAGTAGGAGATACAGTTGAAGCCGGAAGTTTACGTACACCTTAGCCAAATACATTTAAAAACTCTGTTTTTCACAATTCCTAACATTTAAAATTCCCTGTCTTAATCCTATAGAACATTTGTGTGCATAACTGAAAAAGCGTGTGCGAGCAAGGAGGCCTACAAACCTGACTCAGTTACACCAGCTCTGTCAGGAGGAATGGGCCAACATTCACCCAACATATTGTGGGAAGCTTGTGGAAGGCTACCCGAAACGTTTGACCCAAGTTAAACAATTTATAGGCAATGCTACCAATTACTAATTGAGTGTATGTACATTTCTGACCCACTGGGAATGTGATGAAATAAATAATTATCTCTACTATTATTCTGACTAGAGGTCGACAATCGGAAATCTGTATTTTTGGGCTCCGATTTAAAAAAAACAATTATTGAAAAATATACCTTTATTTAACTAGGCAAGTCAGTTAAGAACACATTCTTATTTTCAATGACGGCCTAGGAACGGTGGGTTAACTGCCTCGTTCAGGGGAAGAACGACAGATTTTCACCTTGTCAGCTCGGGGGACCAATCTTGCAACCTTACAGTTAACTAGTCCAACGCAATAACGACCTGCCTCTCTCTCACTGCACTCCACAAGGAGACTGCCTGCTACGCGAATGCAGTAAGCCAATGTAAGTTGCTAGCTAGAATTAAACTTATCTTATAAAAAACAATCAATCATAATCACTAGTTAACTACACATGGTTGATGATATTATTAGATATTATCTAGCGTATCCTGCGTTGCATATAATCTGACTGAGCATACAAGCATACAAGTATCTAAGTATCTGACTAAGCGGTGGTAGGCAGAAGCAGGCGCGTAAACATTCATTCAAACAGCACTTTTGTGCGTTTTGCCAGCAGCTCTTCGCTGTGCGTCAAGCATTGCGCTGTTTATGACTTCAAGCCTATCAATTCCCGAGATGAGGCTCGTGTAACCGAAGTGAAATGGCTAGCTAGTTAGCGTGAGCTAATAGCGTTTCAAACGTCACTCGCTCTGAGCCTTCTAGTATTTGTTCCCCTTGCTCTGCATGGGTAACGCTGCTTCGAGGGTGGCTGTTGTCGTTGTGTTGCTGGTTCGAGCCCAGGGAGGAGCGAGGAGAGGGACGGAAGCTATACTGTTACACTGGCAATACTAAAGTGCCTATAAGAACATCCAATAGTCAAAGGTTAATTAAATACAAATGGTATAGAGGGAAATAGTCCTATAATTCCTATAATAACTACAACCTAAAACTAGAATTTTGAAGACTCATGTTAAAAAAGGAACCACCAGCTTTCATATGTTCTCATGTTCTGAGCAAGGAACTGAAACGTTAGCTTTCTTACATGGCACATATTGCAATTTTTACTTTCTTCTCCAACACTTTGTTTTTGCATCATTTAAACCAAATTGAACATGTTTCATTATTTACTTGAGGCTAAATTGATTGTATTGATGTATTATATTAAGTTAAAATAAGTGTTCATTCAGTATTGTTGTAATTGTCATTATTACAAATAAATAAAATAAATAAAAAACGGCCGATTAATCGGCATCGGCATTGAAAAATCATATTCAGTCGACCTCTAATTCTGACATTTCACATTCCTAAAATAAAGTGGTGATCCTAACTGGCCTAAAACAGGGAATTACTAGGATTAAATGTCAGGAATTGTGAAAAACTGAGATTAAATATATTTGGCTAAGGTGTGTGTAAACTTCGACTTCAACTGTATCTTGTGTACTGCCCTGCTGTGCAATCCAAGACTCAGTTTTTTACTGAGCAGCGCCAGTCAAGTTCAAATAGGCTAAACTATTGTCTGTCACATCACAAAGTCATCACCATCGACAATGGCTGTCAATCATCGTTGATCGACGATGCTATCATAAAGTCTCCCGACACTACTTCATATGCTACTACCCTCAGGGCCATTGGTGTCGTCAGGCATTATGACAATTGACTACCCCGTATCTCAATGTTTTGAGAACACATGGAGGAAACTAGATTGTTTTGGAATGGCGTTAACCCTTTAAGACCAACGTACAACTGGTGAATGAAAACATAACATGTTTTCACCACCAAAAGGAAATACGCTGTGTGCCCAACAGCGATCATTTCAGGGAAGGTTACTTTAATACATTGACTTACAGAAAGTGAGAGGAAAGAGGGAGAGAGAAAGTGAGAAAGGCACACACACACACACACACACACACACACACGGATAAAAGTGATACACAAGCTAAGTTTACATCCAATTGGCGACAGATTTTCATGCACATATCCTACAATCCGCATAAAGAAATATGCACGTTTCAACCCTACTGATAGATTTGTCACAAAAACTGTGGCGTTAATTAGCAACTGTGTCTACTCCGGCCTTGGTAACGTCACTGGAGCCAACAGCTTGTAGTTACAGTGCGGATAGGCTGTGGGCGGATAGGCTGTGGGCGCAGTCTACATGATGAGATTATTATGGAACAGCATTGAGCATCATGTCACCAGAATAAAACCCTCAATATTTATTGGAAAGGAGCATCAAGCTCATCACCTTGCACTTTCACCACCCCGTGAAGTTCATCAAAATGTATTTAATCTGTAGCCTAATAAACTGCATGCTTTCCTGAATCGTAGTAAGCGTACTACACACCAGATCGCGTGACTCAAAGTTTACTTCGATATGATGGCCATTAAATAAATATTTGAGCATAAAGGCGCTTACATCGCTATTTCTCGCATAATTAATGTTACCGACATAAAAAGAGTGTACCAAAACTTCCATCACAGCTTTCGTGTTTTTAAAAGTTTTTTTATATGGTTGTACTTTACTTGCATTAAAACTGTGGATGGAAATGTGGCGAGGCATTCCTGCAGAATTCCTACCTTCCCAGCGAGAGCAGGAATGTTCATGGAGTTGGTAGCGAAGCCCATCCCAAACGCCATGGATGACTCCACCCCCAGGAACCTAGCAACCAGCTGCTCCAACTCCTCATGGATGTCCAGGTTACCTGGAGACAGCAGAACATGCCAATACAATAAGGCCTTACTGTAAAAAGGTCAACTCAGCTAAATGACATTGCCACCAGCAGCACCGCAGATATTGAGATAAGTGAGATGCAAGACTTCTCTCTCACACAGTATCTACACACGTGCACAGGTTCACAGTGTGGTAGCCAGGGCACCAGGAGAAGTTGAGCCTCCCACGTTGAAATTGACCCACTATGATGTTTACTTACTGCATCTACATCCTATCGCTGAGTCTATGAACAAGTGTTCATGTCAATGTAAAGTGTATGACGTCAATAAAGATGCACGAACATAACTATCCATATCAGTAACAGTGATGCTCTATGGGTGTTTTCACACTTGGACCCTTTCAGACAATTTTTGTGCAGTGTGTACACTTCAAAATGAACTCGGATCACTGAAAAGAGCCCTTGAACCAAACGGAGACCATCTCGGATGTGGTCGGATTTCAGTTTGCGGTCCGATTCCCTTTTTAGGGCAATGTGAACACAAAGCTCTTCAGAGTCGCTTGTCATTATTCCCACACCACACACTAGACTAACGCAACACCGTTTCCCCTGCCAAAAGAGAGAAGATGAGGTGCAAGTTCAAGGGGGGAAAAAAAAAGTGTGCGTTTTTTGGATATTGATTAGCGGTTGTCAAGGATGCACAGAAATTCCAAAATACGTGTGCTTTTCAGTTCAGATGATTTGTCTCCTCCCCTTCATCTACACTGATTGAAGTGGATTTTAAAAATGACATCAATAAGGGATCATAGCTTTCCCCTGGTCAGACGCTCATGGAAAGAGCAAGTGTTCCTAATGTTTTGTACACTCAGTGTATGTCCAACATGTCATTCATTATATTCCGTGCTCTGTCATTGTGTGGTACATAATAACAGAGGACGTGCCTTTTGTTTCCTTGTTTCTTTAAAAATGACAAAACCACAAAGAATACGGGAGAAACAAGACCAACAACAAATTGAGCGGAGCAGCTTGTCTGTACTAGTGCATGCTTCATATCTGTGCTTCGTTTTAGATAGCATATGCCATTTAGCACACGCGTGAATAGACTGTGTTCGGGCGGTATCGGGAATCGAACCCACCATACAGCCATTGCAAGGACCATGCTATACCGGAGCTACAGAGGTCCACAGATATGAGTGTATCAAAGCAAATGTCCCCCCCCCCCACAAGAAGGTTATTATAACCAGGTCTTACCCATCTCAGAGCGGGTGCTGCCCACTCCCACACCGTACTTGTGTGTTGACCCTGTGGCATTGTCAGCACAACTCCCAGTGTTCTCGGCAAAGCCCAGGTAGTTATAAGAACCCATGTTGATCACGTCTTTCACCACCTTGCCTGTGTGTCTGGCAGACAAAGACACAACTTTGAGCAACTCTGACAAGACATGGAAGTATTAAACAAACCAGCTAAATTAAATACCCTACTGGCTAAACGTGTTTGAATAGGTTTTGTTTTTGAACGGCATCTTGACATGATGGGTTCCCTAACACTTACATTTGGTTGTGGAAAATAAGCTAATAAAATCAAATAGGGCCTAGCTAAGAGTGAAAGAGGTCAACATGTGATGAATACAGTTGGTGGTTTCTATCCAGCACATTTGTCCCGACAGTCTCCCCTCACAAAAAGCGGAAAAATATATATTTTGATATTTCTTTCCATTAGTCTTTTGATACGGTCCTAAAATGTTTGGCATTTCAGCAGTCAAGTTAAAATAGTCTCACCAGTGAAACTTACCAAAAAATAGATTTTTTGAGTGGATTTGTCCTTTAAGTAGGGCAACGACCTGAAGGGTGATAGAGGGGGCATGATAGCGCCATGCCTTCCATGACGTAGGTAGGTAAGGACACACACATTATGGTATTCTATCCTCGTGGGGACCTAAAATGTATTTCCATTCAAAATCCTATTTTCCCTAACTCTAAACTTTAACCAGTAACCCAACCCATGACCACTATTCTTCCTCTCACCCTGACCATAATTGTAATCCTAATTGTAATCCTAAATCTAAGCTTAAAATAGCCTTTATCCTCATGGGGATGTGGGAAATGTCCCCACAAGGGAGAATTTTCCTTGTTTTTCTTTTGGGGGATTTTAGGTACCCACAAGGATAGAAGAACCAACCCATCCATCCACACACATCTTGTCTCCCGAGCTACTCCCATGATTTTCTAGGGCTGGGCCCTAGGCTACAGCGCCAAACAAATGGTCTCGTAGTAGCCCCCCACACACTATAAGTAAGCCCTGTTAGGGTTGTTAGGGTGCGCGACTCACTCGAACGTCCAGTTGTAGTCTTTGGAGGTTCTCTCCACCAGGTCCATCTTGGCTCCAGGGACACTGCAGATAGGCCTGTTCCAGTTGTCACGGATACGCATGTATAGATTCCTGGTGTAGAAGTTCTCAAAGTCCTGGTACAGCGGAACAAAGTCCTACAACACAGACAGAGAGAGAGAGATCACTGTCATACGTTAGAATGATTAGCTAGGTCTGGATCAATCCAAGCAACACAGGTGTGTCTTTCTTTCAAGCTTTCAGAGAGCTCGTTTGACATAGCTTGCACTGAGCATTGCTGTTTACAAATAACAGGTTTGGGAAACGCTTACTCTGTTCTGGACATAACGGTTGCACTGAGCATAAAGGTTGTGAAAAAGATCTTGTGGAATCTGCCTTGAGTTAGCTTTTTCACACATTCCTGTGTTACATGGCAACATTTCCTTTCGTAGGATAGCCGGAAGAAAAGCCATTATCCATCGGGTGATTGGTTGAGAATTCTTGGGTGCGTGACATCACTCAGAGCCCTTACCAGAACACAAAACATGGCAGACAATTTCTCTCGGGTTGAGATCTGAAACCAGTAGTAATCACCAACTTCAATGAAGTTCAAATTGAAAGACGTCTAATATTCCTACATCCGAATACGATTGTCGCCAAGGAGACGCACCTTATTCACACAGCACTTGAGTAAATATTAGAATTGTAATAGTTGGGTCTACATCAAAGCAACAAATCCAGTAAAAGTCCGTTTGGGTGGGAGCAGAGTGAGAGTGGTGAGCAGGGAGTCTGTAGAAGTTATCCCTATCCACTGATACAGGGTCAGATCTTAATGATTAGGTTAGGATTGGGAAGGTGGGCCGGTGAGGTGGTTAGTGGCAAATACCTTATTCTTTAGAAAAATACAGACAAACAAAATGTATAGACACTCTGGATACGAGTGTCTGCTAAATGACCAAAACGCAACAGTAAATATAACAAAAGTACTGTCTGCATCTCTTACCTTCTGTTCGTCCCTCTCTCTGGCCACGTGGCAGTTCTCGACACCCCAGTTGTCTGCATCTCTTACCTTCTGTTCGTCCCTCTCTCTGGCCACGTGGCAGTTCTCGACACCCCAGTTGTCTGCATCTCCTACCTTCTGTTCGTCCCTCTCTCTGGCCACGTGGCAGTTCTCGACACCCCAGTTGTCTGCATCTCTTACCTTCTGTTCGTCCCTCTCTCTGGCCACGTGGCAGTTCTCGACACCCCAGTTGTCTGCATCTCCTACCTTCTGTTCGTCCCTCTCTCTGGCCACGTGGCAGTTCTCGACACCCCAGTTGTCTGCATCTCTTACCTTCTGTTCGTCCCTCTCTCTGGCCACGTGGCAGTTCTCGACACCCCAGTTGTCTGCATCTCTTACCTTCTGTTCGTCCCTCTCTCTGGCCACGTGGCAGTTCTCGACACCCCAGTTGTCTGCATCTCTTACCTTCTGTTCGTCCCTCTCTCTGGCCACGTGGCAGTTCTCGACACCCCAGTTGTCTGCATCTCTTACCTTCTGTTCGTCCCTCTCTCTGGCCACGTGGCAGTTCTCGACACCCCAGTTGTCTGCATCTCTTACCTTCTGTTCGTCCCTCTCTCTGGCCACGTGGCAGTTCTCGACACCCCAGTTGTCTGCATCTCTTACCTTCTGTTCGTCCCTCTCTCTGGCCACGTGGCAGTTCTCGACACCCCAGTTGTCTGCATCTCTTACCTTCTGTTCGTCCCTCTCTCTGGCCACGTGGCAGTTCTCGACACCCCAGTTGTCTGCATCTCTTACCTTCTGTTCGTCCCTCTCTCTGGCCACGTGGCAGTTCTCGACACCCCAGTTGTCTGCATCTCTTACCTTCTGTTCGTCCCTCTCTCTGGCCACGTGGCAGTTCTCGACACCCCAGTTGTCTGCATCTCCTACCTTCTGTTCGTCCCTCTCTCTGGCCACGTGGCAGTTCTCGACACCCCAGTTGTCTGCATCTCCTACCTTCTGTTCGTCCCTCTCTCTGGCCACGTGGCAGTTCTCGACACCCCAGTTGTCTGCATCTCTTACCTTCTGTTCGTCCCTCTCTCTGGCCACGTGGCAGTTCTCGACACCCCAGTTGTCTGCATCTCTTACCTTCTGTTCGTCCCTCTCTCTGGCCACGTGGCAGTTCTCGACACCCCAGTTGTCTGCATCTCTTACCTTCTGTTCGTCCCTCTCTCTGGCCACGTGGCAGTTCTCGACACCCCAGTTGTCTGCATCTCTTACCTTCTGTTCGTCCCTCTCTCTGGCCACGTGGCAGTTCTCGACACCCCAGTTGTCTGCATCTCCTACCTTCTGTTCGTCCCTCTCTCTGGCCACGTGGCAGTTCTCGACACCCCAGTTGTCTGCATCTCTTACCTTCTGTTCGTCCCTCTCTCTGGCCACGTGGCAGTTCTCGACACCCCAGTTGTCTGCATCTCTTACCTTCTGTTCGTCCCTCTCTCTGGCCACGTGGCAGTTCTCGACACCCCAGTTGTCTGCATCTCTTACCTTCTGTTCGTCCCTCTCTCTGGCCACGTGGCAGTTCTCGACACCCCAGTTGTCTGCATCTCCTACCTTCTGTTCGTCCCTCTCTCTGGCCACGTGGCAGTTCTCGACACCCCAGTTGTCTGCATCTCTTACCTTCTGTTCGTCCCTCTCTCTGGCCACGTGGCAGTTCTCGACACCCCAGTTGTCTGCATCTCTTACCTTCTGTTCGTCCCTCTCTCTGGCCACGTGGCAGTTCTCGACACCCCAGTTGTCTGCATCTCTTACCTTCTGTTCGTCCCTCTCTCTGGCCACGTGGCAGTTCTCGACACCCCAGTTGTCTGCATCTCCTACCTTCTGTTCGTCCCTCTCTCTGGCCACGTGGCAGTTCTCGACACCCCAGTTGTCTGCATCTCTTACCTTCTGTTCGTCCCTCTCTCTGGCCACGTGGCAGTTCTCGACACCCCAGTTGTCTGCATCTCTTACCTTCTGTTCGTCCCTCTCTCTGGCCACGTGGCAGTTCTCGACACCCCAGTTGTCTGCATCTCTTACCTTCTGTTCGTCCCTCTCTCTGGCCACGTGGCAGTTCTCGACACCCCAGTTGTCTGCATCTCTTACCTTCTGTTCGTCCCTCTCTCTGGCCACGTGGCAGTTCTCGACACCCCAGTTGTCTGCATCTCTTACCTTCTGTTCGTCCCTCTCTCTGGCCACGTGGCAGTTCTCGACACCCCAGTTGTCTGCATCTCTTACCTTCTGTTCGTCCCTCTCTCTGGCCACGTGGCAGTTCTCGACACCCCAGTTGTCTGCATCTCTTACCTTCTGTTCGTCCCTCTCTCTGGCCACGTGGCAGTTCTCGACACCCCAGTTGTCTGCATCTCTTACCTTCTGTTCGTCCCTCTCTCTGGCCACGTGGCAGTTCTCGACACCCCAGTTGTCTGCATCTCTTACCTTCTGTTCGTCCCTCTCTCTGGCCACGTGGCAGTTCTCGACACCCCAGTTGTCTGCATCTCTTACCTTCTGTTCGTCCCTCTCTCTGGCCACGTGGCAGTTCTCGACACCCCAGTTGTCTGCATCTCTTACCTTCTGTTCGTCCCTCTCTCTGGCCACGTGGCAGTTCTCGACACCCCAGTTGTCTGCATCTCTTACCTTCTGTTCGTCCCTCTCTCTGGCCACGTGGCAGTTCTCGACACCCCAGTTGTCTGCATCTCTTACCTTCTGTTCGTCCCTCTCTCTGGCCACGTGGCAGTTCTCGACACCCCAGTTGTCTGCATCTCTTACCTTCTGTTCGTCCCTCTCTCTGGCCACGTGGCACTTCTCGACACCCCAGTTGTCTGCATCTCTTACCTTCTGTTCGTCCCTCTCTCTGGCCACGTGGCAGTTCTCGACACCCCAGTTGTCTGCATCTCTTACCTTCTGTTCGTCCCTCTCTCTGGCCACGTGGCAGTTCTCGACACCCCAGTTGTCTGCATCTCTTACCTTCTGTTCGTCCCTCTCTCTGGCCACGTGGCAGTTCTCGACACCCCAGTTGTCTGCATCTCTTACCTTCTGTTCGTCCCTCTCTCTGGCCACGTGGCAGTTCTCGACACCCCAGTTGTCTGCATCTCTTACCTTCTGTTCGTCCCTCTCTCTGGCCACGTGGCAGTTCTCGACACCCCAGTTGTCTGCATCTCTTACCTTCTGTTCGTCCCTCTCTCTGGCCACGTGGCAGTTCTCGACACCCCAGTTGTCTGCATCTCTTACCTTCTGTTCGTCCCTCTCTCTGGCCACGTGGCACTTCTCGACACCCCAGTTGTCTGCATCTCTTACCTTCTGTTCGTCCCTCTCTCTGGCCACGTGGCAGTTCTCGACACCCCAGTTGTCTGCATCTCTTACCTTCTGTTCGTCCCTCTCTCTGGCCACGTGGCAGTTCTCGACACCCCAGTTGTCTGCATCTCTTACCTTCTGTTCGTCCCTCTCTCTGGCCACGTGGCAGTTCTCGACACCCCAGTTGTCTGCATCTCTTACCTTCTGTTCGTCCCTCTCTCTGGCCACGTGGCACTTCTCGACACCCCAGTTGTCTGCATCTCTTACCTTCTGTTCGTCCCTCTCTCTGGCCACGTGGCAGTTCTCGACACCCCAGTTGTCTGCATCTCTTACCTTCTGTTCGTCCCTCTCTCTGGCCACGTGGCAGTTCTCGACACCCCAGTTGTCTGCATCTCCTACCTTCTGTTCGTCCCTCTCTCTGGCCACGTGGCACTTCTCGACACCCCAGTTGTCTGCATCTCTTACCTTCTGTTCGTCCCTCTCTCTGGCCACGTGGCAGTTCTCGACACCCCAGTTGTCTGCATCTCTTACCTTCTGTTCGTCCCTCTCTCTGGCCACGTGGCAGTTCTCGACACCCCAGTTGTCTGCATCTCTTACCTTCTGTTCGTCCCTCTCTCTGGCCACGTGGCAGTTCTCGACACCCCAGTTGTCTGCATCTCTTACCTTCTGTTCGTCCCTCTCTCTGGCCACGTGGCAGTTCTCGACACCCCAGTTGTCTGCATCTCTTACCTTCTGTTCGTCCCTCTCTCTGGCCACGTGGCACTTCTCGACACCCCAGTTGTCTGCATCTCTTACCTTCTGTTCGTCCCTCTCTCTGGCCACGTGGCAGTTCTCGACACCCCAGTTGTCTGCATCTCTTACCTTCTGTTCGTCCCTCTCTCTGGCCACGTGGCAGTTCTCGACACCCCAGTTGTCTGCATCTCCTACCTTCTGTTCGTCCCTCTCTCTGGCCACGTGGCACTTCTCGACACCCCAGTTGTCTGCATCTCTTACCTTCTGTTCGTCCCTCTCTCTGGCCACGTGGCAGTTCTCGACACCCCAGTTGTCTGCATCTCTTACCTTCTGTTCGTCCCTCTCTCTGGCCACGTGGCAGTTCTCGACACCCCAGTTGTCTGCATCTCTTACCTTCTGTTCGTCCCTCTCTCTGGCCACGTGGCAGTTCTCGACACCCCAGTTGTCTGCATCTCTTACCTTCTGTTCGTCCCTCTCTCTGGCCACGTGGCAGTTCTCGACACCCCAGTTGTCTGCATCTCTTACCTTCTGTTCGTCCCTCTCTCTGGCCACGTGGCAGTTCTCGACACCCCAGTTGTCTGCATCTCTTACCTTCTGTTCGTCCCTCTCTCTGGCCACGTGGCAGTTCTCGACACCCCAGTTGTCTGCATCTCTTACCTTCTGTTCGTCCCTCTCTCTGGCCACGTGGCAGTTCTCGACACCCCAGTTGTCTGCATCTCCTACCTTCTGTTCGTCCCTCTCTCTGGCCACGTGGCAGTTCTCGACACCCCAGTTGTCTGCATCTCTTACCTTCTGTTCGTCCCTCTCTCTGGCCACGTGGCAGTTCTCGACACCCCAGTTGTCTGCATCTCCTACCTTCTGTTCGTCCCTCTCTCTGGCCACGTGGCAGTTCTCGACACCCCAGTTGTCTGCATCTCCTACCTTCTGTTCGTCCCTCTCTCTGGCCACGTGGCAGTTCTCGACACCCCAGTTGTCTGCATCTCCTACCTTCTGTTCGTCCCTCTCTCTGGCCACGTGGCAGTTCTCGACACCCCAGTTGTCTGCATCTCTTACCTTCTGTTCGTCCCTCTCTCTGGCCACGTGGCAGTTCTCGACACCCCAGTTGTCTGCATCTCTTACCTTCTGTTCGTCCCTCTCTCTGGCCACGTGGCAGTTCTCGACACCCCAGTTGCGGAGGAAGTCTCTGAGGTACCCGAAGATGGTGAGGATGCCGTAGCCCACGTAGGTGAGAACCGCCACAAGCAGAGGAGTCTCCTCAAACTGCTCCACAAACGGCCTGTTGTACAGGCTGGTGTTACGCACAACATGGTTGTTCTGGAGAAGAAGAAATACACGGACAACAGAAGACGGTGGTGTTACTACCTCAAAGTGATTTTGTGTTGATCTTTGCATGAAGATTTTGTGTTGATCTTTGCACGAAATTCGGTTAACGCCAAACAAGGTGACACGGAAGCGCCATTGTTTTTGGGGTAGGCCTAGTCGTTGCTTAGCAAAGCGTACCCTAACGGCAGTTGAAGTTACTTCTGTCCCATGGGTGACAGCCAAGGTGAGAAAAATATTAACGAGTGACATTTGAGTGAACTTATTATCTCTTTGATTACATAGGCCAGGGATAGAATCTAGGGTGATTTGAGAGAGTGAACATTTAAAAAAAGGTGTTTAGCTTGGCTTCCAGATCAAGAGAGTCTAACAACTACATTTAAGAGGCTTGCCGAGCCTTTCTATGGACATTAAAACAACTCAGAGGGGAAACATGAGGAAATATAGGCCCAGGTCTTCTTTATTCAGAGATCGTTTGTTAAAAACACAGAGGGACAAAAACAGACCCAAGACCATTTCAAGTTATACAATAAAACATTTTTTGAAACATAAAAACATAAGTGTGGTTGTTCCCCCCCCATAAAAAGCCAGATCACATAGCCCCTAGGCTCAGAGGGTTATCCATAGGTTTCCAATTGAGGCTGAGCTGAACTGTGGTTTTATTGTCCTGAAAACTATACTTTGAAATCAAATGACCTGAAGTCAGTCAGCCTCGTCCCCCATTAAACCCCTGGCTGCTTAGCAACCACACGTGACCCAGTCATGCTCCTCTCTGAAATACCTTTGTGGTGTATGTGTTTGCACGCATACAGGCTGTTCTGAACTGAGCTCAGAACTGGTCAAACCGGCTACCAGGGTCTGTCTCCCGCGGGGAACAAACATGAGGAAATAGCCCTCTAACTTGTCCACTAATCAACATACACCCTGAGGTCTGACTGCTAACAACTAGACCTTTAGGCTAACTGAAATGCACAGAGAGAGAGTTGCTTCATGTTTAAAGTGAAAAATGCCTTTCAGAGAAAGCAGTTAGTGTCCTAGGCCCTACGTCCACTACCACAGACTACTAAAAACAGGCCGATCTTATTTGAGCACCATTTATAGCTGTGCATTAGAAACGGTCCTAAGACCAACTGTCATGTGAGAAGAGACTGCTTTGAACCTGGGGTGGAAACTGGAAATGTAGCCTACAGTACAGTATGTTAGAAACAGATAAGATTAGCATTCCTGAAACATTATTTTGCCTCTGAGAAATTAAGCTAACTGACTGCACCCAAATTGGACATTTTAATTTAGAGGATTCATATAATATTCAATAACTATTCTCCATAGCAGTGTCAGTGTAAACAGAGACCAGCCCTTCTACAACCTGACGTACAATTTGCTGTTTTTTTAAACAATGAGTTAGAAACAAGGAATCCAAAGACACGGTCAAAAGAGACTTGCATTGGATTTGTGCCACACATGCTTAAAAGTTAGCTTTATAAACAGTGTCCAGGTAAACAAAACCAAAGCATAGGTTGCTGTCATACCTTGTCCATAAACTGCTTACAGGGTAAGGAAACCAATGTCATTTTGTAATTTGGGTGAACTATACTGATAACAAATATCACCTAAAAGTAGGAACAGCACCATTTAGTGGTCAGAACCTGGTAATATCAGGATATAGGATGGGACACAAACCTAACAACTTCAATGACTAATTTGTCTCAACTGCCACCACGTCCCTCTCTTCCATATCTTTCTCCTCAGAGACATTCCTGCACTGCCAGGGCCCACTCCCATAGCCAGCAGCCATTCTCCCCAGGTGCAGGCTTGTGTGCTGCCCGGGGAGGGGTGTGTGTGTGTTTCTGGGAGACAAAGTACTCCTGTCTAGTTGTTACACAACAAAAGCTCTGCCTCCCCATGCTGACTGGTATTCTCCATAGTAGTGTCAGTGTAAACAGAGACAAGCCCTTCTACAATCTCTCTCTCTCTCTCTCACACACACACACACACACACACACACACACACACACAGTTATAGCTAAATGCTGTTCTACTACACACATACCAGCATTATCACGTCATCAGGTAAAAAAAACAAACATTATAGGTGTTTTGAGTTTAAAAGAGTGAATTTATGATGTCAATGATTAGTTTAAAAGTGTCTTTGAGGAAAACTAAATAAAACAAATGTTCAAAATGAGTCAAGGATGTGGTCGATTGTGTACTGTAAACTTTCCTATTCACTTTCACCAATGAAACATAGCCTAATCATAGGCTGCTATCTGACAACACCCATAACCTATCCCTCAGTACACAAATTATGAGGCTTGATCATTTAGTAAGAAAACATCCACCCTGTCAAACTTATAATAATACAACTACGACTAGGTAATAAAAGCTACATAATGAAGCGAATTATTCAACTGTTTGATACTTCGTCGGGCTGTGGTTATTCAATCTACTTGTGAACAAAGGCAAGTGTTTCTTCCCTATTCCTATGTAGCGGTAGCGTTGACGGGTGGGCCTCACCTTCTCACTCGGGCGCCGATACTTCTTCTGTTGCGGTTGTTGGAACAAACAATGATTCTTCACGAAACCGTTCCTTCCCGAAGATTTTTTACCGTTTGCGGTCCGGTGGCAAACATCTCCATTTATCAACTTATTCGCCGAGCTCTCAGTCATACTTGGTGGCATTTTTTCGCTTGAATATCCCGGTTGTATACTTGTTCATCAAGGGACTCTTCTCTTCTCAGTTAATGCCGGAACTAGCATTCTGCCAGCAGCACAAACAACGACGTCACATTCGTATGGTAATGAAGAAGCCTTCAAAATAAAAGGCCGCATTTCAAAACATTGCAGGCAAATAAGTAATTTGTGAAGAACATGTTTTATTAACACCAATAATGAAAAAATACAATGTTGACACTGGTATGTTGAGAATATTGGGCTGTAGAGAGAAAACCTTTACCTGTCTCAGCTAAAGTGCAGTGGAAAATACTCAGAAGGGTCTCTACTAACTAAATACAGTGGGGCAAAAAAGTATTTAGCCAGCCACCAATTGTGCAAGTTCTCCCACTTAAAAAGATGAGAGAGGCCTGTAATTTTCATCATAGGTACACTTCAACTATGACAGACAAAATGAGAAAAAAAATCCAGAAAATCACATTGTAGGATTTTTAATGAATGTATTTGCAAATTATGGTGGAAAATAAGTATTTGGTCAATTAAAAAAGTTTATCTCAATACTTTTTTATATACCCTTTGTTGGCAATGACAGAGGTCAAACGTTTTCTGTAAGTCTTCACAAGGTTTTCACACACTGTTGCTGGTATTTTGGCCCATTTCTCCATGCAGATCTCCTCTAAAGCAGTGATGTTTTGGGGCTGTTGCTGGGCAACACGGACTTTCAACTCCCTCCAAAGATTTTCTATGTGGTTGAGATCTGGAGACTGGCTAGGCCACTCCAGGACCTTGAAATGCTTCTTACGAAGCCACTCCTTCGTTGCCCGGGCGGTGTGTTTGGGATCATCAATTTTGTCTGTCATAGTTGAAGTGTACCTATGATGAAAATTACAGGCCTCTCTCATCTTTTTAAGTGGGAGAACTTGCACAATTGGTGGCTGACTAAATACTTTTTTGCCCCCCTCTATGTGTAGTTTTGCCGGAGGATTGTGTCGTACATATCCAGCAGCACTTCGTTCTCCACCCCCTCCATAGCCCCCAATGCAATACACCATAATACACGGTACAGTACATGGGTTACATATTGGCTTGTAGAGAGAAAACTTTTCTACCTGTTTTAGCTAAAGTTGGTAGTTCTCTCTAAAACACGATGTGTATCGTGTTGTATTGGTGGGTGGGTGGAGAACGAAGTGCTAGGTACATACAACAGTCCCCCTCCAAAACGACACATATTTGCTTAGTAGAGACCCTACTGAGTATTTCCCACCTGACTTTAGCTGAGACAGGTAGAAAAGTTCTCTCTCTGCAACCAGTATGTATCCCATTCCCATGTACATTCTATTAAAGTGGATTGCTTTGGGGGCTATGGAGGTGGCTGGGTGAAAAACCAGCAGCAACCTGTGCGATGCAGTCTCCCTAAAAAATTAACCATATTTGGTTAGCGGAGACCCTACTGAGTATTTCCCTCCCCACTTTAGCTGAAATAAGCAGAAAAGTTCTCTCTACAACCTAATATGTATCCCATATTATAGTGTAGTGCATTGTAGGCTATGGAGGGGGTGGAGATTGAAGTGCTGCTGGATATGCACGACACAGTCCCTCTTAAAAAACTAACCATATGAGTATTTTTAATCCCACTTTAGCTGAGACAGATTGAAAAGTTCTACAAGCTAATATGTATCCCATATACAGTCTAAAACAGTGAATTGCATTGTGGGTTATGGAGGGGGCGGAGCGAAAAGCCAGCAGTGGGCCGTGCGACACAATCCCCCTCAAAAACTAAACGTATTTGGTTAGTGGAGACCCGACTGAGTGTTTCCCAACCCAGTTTATATGAGGTAGTAGTTTCTTTACAACTCAATACATTTCCCATATAGAGTGTATTGTATTGCAGTGAATGAATGGGTTGAGTAAGGAGTCACCAGCACTCTCTATTAAACCCGTTGCCCAGCACAAGACAGCAATTTAAGTTTTGCAGACTATTGAGTAGGTTAATTCCAAGAACATATATTTGTATTGTATTAAAAGCTAATTTCTTTAAATATAGCCTACACAATAGTTTTCAACATACTGTACCATTATTTGTGTAAACTTTCAAAAGTAAGGCTCATACAAATAATACAATATAAAAAAATGCTGCTAGGAGAACGGTAATCTCGGGGCTGGGGAAACTAATCTAAACTTGATGCTCTCAATCTCACACAAATGATCAATGAACCCACCAGGTACAACCCCAAATCCGTAAACACGGGCACCCTCACAGATATCATCCTAACCAACCTGCCCTCCAAATACAGCTCTGCTGTCTTCAACCAGGACCTCAGCGATTACTGTCTCATTGCCTGCGTCCATAATGGGTCTGCGGTCAAGCGACTTCCCCTCATCACTGTCAAACGCTCCCTAAAACACTTCAGCGAGCAGGCCTTTCTAATCGACCTGGCCCGGGTATCCTAGAAGGATATTGACCTCATTCCGTCAGTAGAGGATCCCTGTTTATTCTTTAAAAGTGCTTTCCTCACCATCTTAAATAAGCATGCACCATTCAAAAAAATGTAGAACCAGGAACAGATATAGCCCTTGGTTCACTCCAGACCTGACTGCCCTTGACCAGCACAAATCATACTGTGGCGTACTGCATTAGCATCGAATAGCCCCCGCAACTTTTCAGGGAAGTTAGGAACCGATATACACAGGCAGTTAGGAAAGCTAAGGCTAGCTTTTTCAAACAGAAATTTGCATCCTGTCGCACTAACTCCAAAAAGTTCTGGGACACTGTAAAGTCCATGGACACTGTAAAGACCATTTCGAATCCCACCGTACCTTCTCCGCTATGCAATCTGGTTTCCGAGCTGGTCATGGGTGCACCTCAGCCACGCTTAAGGTCCTAAACGATATCATAACCGCTATCGATAATAGACAATACTGTGCAGCTGTATTCATTGACCTGGCCAAGGCTTTCGACTCTGTCAATCACCACATTCTTATCGGCAGACTCAACAGCCTTGGTTTCTCAAATTACTGCCTCAACTACTTCCATGACAGAGTTCAGTGTGTCAAATAGGAGGGCCTGTTGTCCGGACCTCTGGCAGTCTCTATGGGGGTGCCACAGGGTTCAATCCTCGGGCCGACTCTTTTCTCTGTATACATCAATGATGTCGCTCTTGCTGCTGGTGATTCTCTGATCCACCTCTACGCAGACGACACCATTCTGTATACTTCTGGCCCTTCTTTGGACACTGTTAACAAACCTCCAGACGAGCTTCAATACCATACAACTCTCCTTCCGTGGCCTCCAACTGCTCTTAAATGCAAGCAAAGCTAAATGCATGTTCTTCAACCGATCGCTGCCCACACCTACCCAACCATCCAGCATCACTACTCTGGAGGGTTCTGACTTAGAATATGTGGACTACTGCAAATACCTAGGTGTCTGGTTAGACTGTAAACTCTCCTTCCAGACTCACATTAAGCATCTCCAATCCAAAATTAAATCTAGAATCAGCTTCCTATTTCGCAACAAAGCATCCTTCACTCATGCTGCCAAACATACCCTCGTAAAACTGACTCTCCTACTGATCCTTGACTTCGGCGATGTCATTTACAAAATAGCCTCCAACACTCAAATTGGATGCAGTCTATCACAGTGCTATCCGATTTGTCACCAAAGCCCCATATACTACCCGCCACTGCGACCTGTATGCTCTCTTTGGCTGGCCCTCGCTTCATATCCATCGCCAAACCCACTGGCTCCAGGTCATCTATAAGTCGTTGCTAGGTAAAGCCCGCCTTATCTCAGCTCACTGGTCACCATAGCAGCACCCACCCGTAGCATGCGCTCCAGCAGGTATATTTCACTGGTCACCCCCAGAGCCAATTCCTCCTTCGGTCGCCTTTCCTTACAGTTCTCTGCTGCCAATGACTGGAACGAACTGCAAAAATCACTGAAGCTGGAGACTAATATCTCCCTCACTAGCTTTAAGCACCAGCTGTCAGAGCAGCTCACAGATCACTGCACCTGTACATAGCCATTTGTAAATAGCCCATCCAACTTCCCTCATCACCATATTGTTATTTATTTTGCTCCTACTACCGATACTTGCACACTCATCTTCTGTACATCTACCACCCCAGTGTTTAATTTGCCATACTGTAATAATTTTGCCACTATGGCCTATTTATTGCCTTACCTCCCTTATCCTACCTCATTTGCACACACTGTACATAGACGTTCTCTATTGTATTATTGACTGTATGTTTGTTTATTCCATGTGTAACTGTGTTGTTGTTTGTGTCACACTGCTTTGCTTTATCTTGGCCAGTTCGCAGTTGTAAATGACAACTTGTTCTCAACTAGCCTACCTGGTTAAATAAAGGTGAAATAAAAAAATAAATAAAAAAAGTGGCCCACTGCAAATGATGCAATATGAGATTACCATAGAGAATGATACAGGTAATCTTGTGGCAAAACAATCGTTTTAGTATGGTCAGCATCATTGACAGCTTCCAGTCAGTTTAAAGTATTCAAAGTAGTCAACTGGTTGGGGATTTCTTTGGGTTGTAGCCTCAATGGCCCTACCCATGCTGTCATTGACGCTGTAAGGAGTGACTACTCTAACAATGGAAATGCATTTCCTCACAGATAAAAGGAGGCGAGATCAGGTGGGACCATTATAGCCAATGAGAGGGCAGATACCCGCGTCAACAACAGGCACAACTTTGATAGTCTTTTTTTGTTGTTGACGAAATGCCACGTGCTTCCACTTACAGTGTATCACTGCATTAGTAACAACCTAACCATTACAAAACTACTATTCGATCAAATAAGCCTCATGTAGCAAATTAGCAATTACATTTTTTGTTGACCAGATTTGACACTCTCATTGACCTCCATACAAAAATCCCTCAATTCGTGGTTTTATTTTCATGGACAGATTATGGGAGGAATAAACCCTCTTGCTTCGCCTCTTCCTCTCTCCCTGTAGTGGGTGAAATCGTGACGACTTCTTTCCCCATGACCTATTATTACCTTACCTGTGTGTAGAGGACTTTGGCCTTGAGTAATTAGCAAAAAGGAAAAGTGTCAAGGATTTTTCCAAGAAGACTCATACAGGCAGTTCCTATTTGAATTAGAAAAAAAGATTCCCTTACATCCACTCACTGAGCAAGTTGTCCCTGAATAGGATGCTTGTGTAAAGAGTATTTTGGGGAAACTGAATAGAAATACATGAATAAAATACATAGGGAGTACTGTTCTAATGAATGACTCACATTGGGTGTGTTCGAGTACTAAGGCTAACAAAGCTGACTTTAGACTAAAGTCGACCAGGGAAGTCGGGGGAGGTGCATCTGCAGATAGCTGAAAGGCGGACCCTGTAGTGGTTTTCCAACAGCAAAACTCAGATCAACATGGCAGTGTTAACAGCGAAATGATTGTTTTTGACTTTGTTGTTATAATTCTAATGGGCAGATTCTGGATGTAGATCGAGAGAATCTGCCTGGACTGAATGGGAATATGTGAGATCTGAGCACTATTAGTTCCGTTTTTGGGGTTTTCATCACTGTTATTTGGATGTATCAGGATTGGGCAAAGGTGGTACTTAAACTTCTTCGCCTGGAGTGCTTCCTGCCTTTACCCACATGGATCATAAGGGGGGACTGGGAATTTCCTCTTGCAAGGGAGGAACTCTCAAATTCTAACACATATGAACACAGAAATTCATCACACATTTTGGCATGGAATTATTTATGTTAACAACAATTCAGTGACCGCACACACAATCCAGCTGCATATTGAACGTTGAGAATACCGAAAGGTCAGTCTCTTGGGCACATGACATGCAGTTCAAGGAGTGGAATGTTAACGAAACAGACTGGCAACCAGTTCAACAAGGAGTGTAATGTTACAGAGACTGGCAACCAGGGCTAAGCTAGCTAGGTAGTTAGCTAGCAAACTAAACACAATAATACCAAAGTCAATATCAGCATGTGAAGTAGCTAGCTAGCTGTAAATTCTCTTAAACAAACTGCACTATCAATTTACAAGTCTACAATCTCACCATGTTCAATCTGCAGATTGTCTGCCTGAGTGTGGAGTTAAGTACTTTTCAATTCCTTGAGTGGAGTCTCTGATGTTGCTGTGGCAACAGCACTTTGGCCATACCACAGAGATTCTGTTTGGGCCACACACAATACACACCAGGGGAGAATGACTGCCCTCTGTCATTGAAGCCACGTAAATTTAAGGCCGATCGCGGTACCGCATTGTTGGCAAAAAACGGAATCCTCCATTATATGGAATGGCAAAGTAGCCATCTTCGTGGTCAATCTTCGTGTAAATAAATACAAATTCAGAAGACAATGGTGTATTAGATGCAATAATTGGTACCACATGTATGTGCTTGAACCGATGATTTTATTTAAATCGCACACAGAAGTTGGAAGGCTAATGTAGTTGCTAATTGCAGCCTGCAATACCCTATTTGGCATTCAACTTGAGTTACTCAATGAGAGGTGGCAGCACTGAGCTAGCCTGCAGCGTCACTTCCTGAAGTAGCTCAAACTGAGCATGTTATGTTGATTCTGCTAGTTACCACAGTCACAAAGTGGCCATATTAGCTTTTTGGTCTTCATTTAACGTTAGGGTTATGCATAAGGATAGCAGTGTGGTTAAAGTTAGGGATAGGGTTAGGTTTAAACTGCGGAAATTGAAGAAATAGGCAGGGTTTATGACTTTGTGGCTGTGGTAACTAGTGACGACCATGTTGTGTCTCCATGTTACGCCAAGAACTGCAATGCTACTCGGCTTTTCATGCACAACAGTATTCCATTTGTATCAACAATGGTCCACCACCCAAAGGACATCCAGCCAACTTGACACAACTGTGAGAAGCATTGGAGTCAACATGAGACAACATCACTGTGGAATGCTTTAGACACTTTGTAGAGCCACGAATTGAGGCTTTTCTAAGGGCAAAAGGAGGTGCAACCCTAAAGTAGGAGGTTGTTCCTAATGTTTTGTCCACTCAATGTATACAGTCATTGGCAGACACACACACAGAGCGAGAAGGGAGAGGAGAAAATTGTGTTGCATGATGGTAGTTGAATAAAAAATAAAACATTTGAATAATTTGGTCCACTGTTTAGTTTGAGCACATCCAGGTCCGTAGCCAGGGTCTGAGATTTGGTGAGGTCCCTGGCTATTTGGAGAACAGCAAAAAACAAGCAAAAATGACTCCAGCCAGTATCACACCGGTTCCTGTAGCTTCCTTCACCTCAGTCAATCTACAAACTG
This sequence comes from Oncorhynchus clarkii lewisi, assembly GCF_045791955.1. Taxonomy (NCBI): domain Eukaryota; kingdom Metazoa; phylum Chordata; class Actinopteri; order Salmoniformes; family Salmonidae; genus Oncorhynchus; species Oncorhynchus clarkii. The sequence goes on from NC_092154.1 coordinate 30,107,839, forward strand.
TCACGGCTGTCAAATGAACTGGACCAAGGTGCAGCGTGGTGAGTGTACATATTCCTTTATTTCATATGACGCCGACAAAAACAATAAACCAGCCAAAACAACCATGAAGCTAAAGGCTATAGTGCCAACAAACAAAGACAACTTCCCACAAAGAAAGGAGGGAAAACGGGCTACCTAAGTATGGTTCCCAATCAGAGACAACGATAGAAGGCTGTCCCTGATTGAGAACCATGCCCTGCCATAACATAGAAATACAAAATCATAGATAACAAAACATAGGATGCCCACCCCAAATCACACCCTGACCAAACCAAATAGAAACATTAAAAGGCTCTCTAAGGTCAGGGCGTGACAGTACCCCCCCCCCCCCCCCCAAAATAAAAACAGGTTTTGACTCCGGCCGCAAAACCTGAACCTATAGGGGAGGGTCTGGGTGGGCATCTATCCGCGGTGCTGGCTCAGGTGCGGCGGCGGCTCAATGTCACACTGACATTGGGTGATTAGGCCAGGCTCACAGTTGGCATTCCAATTCATCCCAAAGGTGCTTGATGGGGTTGAGGGTAGGGCTCTGTGCAGGCCAGTCTAGTTCTTCCACACCGATCTCAACAAACAATTTCTGTATGTACCTTGCTTTGAGCACAGGGACATTGTCATAACAGAAAAGGGCCTTCCCCAAACTGTTGCCACAATGTTGGAAGCACAGAATCGTCTAGAATGTCATTGTATGCTGCAGCGTTAAGATTTCCCTTCACTGGAACTAAGGGGCCTAGCCTGAAGCATGAAAAACAACCCCAGACCATTAAGACCTCCACCAAACTTTACAGTAGGCACTAAGCATTGGGGCAGATAGCGTTCCCCTGGCGTTCTCCTTACACCACTCCAGCCTACGCTTGGCATTGCGCATGGTGGTCTTAGGCTTGAGTGCAGATGCTCGGCCACGGAAACCCATTTCATGAAGCTCCCAACAAACAGTTATTTTGCTGATGTTGCTTCCAGAGGCAGTTTGGAACTCAGAAGGGAATATTGCAACTAATGATAGACGATTTTTACAGGATACGCGCTTCAGCACTTGGCGGTCCCGTTCTGTGAGCTTGTGTGGCCTACCACTTCATGGCTGAGCATTTGTTGCTCCTGGATGTTTCCAATTCACAATAACAGCATTTACAGTTGAACGGTGCCACATTGAAAGTCACTGAGCTCTTCAAGAAGGCCACTATACTGCCAATGTTTGTCTAGGGAGATTGCAGGGCTGTGTGCTCTACTTTATACACCAGTCAGCAACGGGTGTGGCTGAAACAGCCAAATCCAACAATTTGAAGGGGTGTCTACATACTTTTGCATATATAGTGTAGCTAGCATTTGGAACAACATGCTGTTTTTGGAGTAACATGAGTTTACTGTATGCCTACGCATGTATAAATTGAAATGTCACCTGAATCTTTAAGGGGAACTGCACCCACTGATTTGGCTCAATTTTCTGGCTTGCTCCTCCAGAAAAGCTGGCGACCATGACAGAAGCTAAACGTGAGTTGGCTTGATGTGGATATTTCTTGGATATGTTCTGGCCACCACCAAGTCACACCCATCTGTCAGAACCTTTCCCCTCACTCAATCACAACAAACAATCCTTCTGCAGGTTGAGTTCAATAACTACAGGCAGATGTATGGTGAGATGCCAGAGGAAGCTTTGAATATGTCAGTAGCCTACAGTGTAATGAGAGGAATGCAATTGTTGAATTTATGTAGATATTCTAAAGTGTTTTCAAATGTACACTACCGTTCAAAAGTTTGGAGTCACTTAGAAATGTCCTTGTCTTTGAAAGAAAAGCATATTTTTTTATATTAAAATAATTGCTCAGAAATACAGTGTAGACATTGTTAATGATGTAAATGACTATTGTAGCTGGAAATGCCAGATTTTTTATGGAATATCTACATAGGCGTACAGAGGCCCATTATCAGCAACCATCACTCCTGTGTTCCAATGGCACGTTGTGTTAGCTAATCCAAATGTATCATTTTAAAAGGCTAATTGATCATTAGAAAACCTTTTGCAATTATGTTAGCACAGCTAAAAACGGTTGTTCTGATTAAAAGAAGCAATAAAACTGGCTTTCTTTAGACTAGTTGAGTATCTGGAGCATCCTCATTTGTGGGTTCGACTACAGGCTCAAAATGGCCAGAAACGAAGACCGTTCTTCTGAAACTCGTCAGTCTATTCTTGTTCTGAGAAATTAAGGATATTCCATGCGAGAAATTGCCAATAAACTGAAGATCTTGTACAACTGTGTACTACTCCCTTCACAGAACAGCGCAAACGGACTCTAACCAGAATAGAAAGAGGAGTGGGAGGCCCCGGTACACAACTGAGCAAGAGGACAAGTACATTAGATTGTCTAGTTTGAGAAACAGACAAGTCCTCAACAGGCAGCTTCATTAAATAGTACACGCAAAACACCAGTCTCAACGTTAACAGTGAAGAGGCGACTCTGGGATGCTGGCTTTCTAAGCAGAGTTGGAAAGTAAAAGCAATATCTCAGACTGGCCAATAAAAAGGAAAGATTAAGATGGGCAAAATTACACAGACACTGGACAGTGGTATGGACAGACAAATCTAAGTTTGAGGTGCTCGGAACATTCATGAGACGTAGAAAAAATGAAAATATGCTGGAATGCTTGACGCTATCTGTCAAGCATGGTCGTTTGATTCAGGTCTAGTGTGATTGAGGCAAAATAATAGCAACATTTTGTGAGCTAGCTAGCGTTAACCAACTTAGCTCTGCTAGCTAATGGTACATCATCACATTTACTTCTGTTGAATTAAGACAAAACAAAGGCTACAAAACATTTCCATTCACACAACAGCTGTTAGATACTGCTACCTGACAGATAGCTAGAGGTTAACTAGAGCTGAACTGGCTGTGGTAGCTACTAGCTAGCTGCTAGTAGTTCATTCAGTCGAGAGGTGATGAAACATTAGTTAACGTTGTAACATGTCAGTTACACTACTAGCTCAACACTGGGAATATGCAGTTGAAGTCGAAGTTTACGTACACTAGGTTGGAGTCATTAAAACTCATGTTTCAACCACTCCACAAATTTCTTGTTAACAAACTATAGTTTTGGAAAGTCGGTTAGGACATCTACAGTGGGGAGAACAAGTATTTGATACTCTGCCGATTTTGCAGGTTTTCCTACTTACAAAGCATGCAGAGGTCTGTAATTTTTATCATAGGTACACTTCAACTGTGAGAGACGGAATCTAAAACAAAAATCCAGAAAATCACATTGTATGTGATTGTATTTTAAGTAATTTAAGTAATTAATTTGCACTACATGCTTTGTAAGTAGGAAAACCTGCAAAATCGGCAGTGTATCAAATACTTGTTCTCCCCACTGTACTTTGGGAATGACAGAAGTAATTTTTCACTATGTTGACTGTGCCTTTAAACAGCTTGGAAAATTCCAGAAAATTATGTCATGGCTGTAGAAGCTTCTCATAGGCTAATTGACATAATTTGAGTCAATTGGAGGTGTACCTGTGGATGTATTTCAATGCCTCTTCGCTTGAAAATCAAAAGAAATCAGCCAAGACCTCAGAAAAACAATTGTAGACCTCCACAAGTCTGGTTCATTCTTGGGAACAATTTCCAAACGGCTGAAGGTACTACGTTCATCTGTACACACAATAGTACGCAAGTATAAATCTCATGGGACCACACAGCCGTCATACCGCTCAGGAAAGAGACGCTTTCTGTCTCCTGGAGATTAAAGTACTTTGGTGCGAAAAGTGCAAATCAATCCCAGAACAACAGCAAAGGACCTTGTGAATATGCTAGAGGAAACAGGTACAAAAGTATCTATATCCACAGTAAAATGAGTCCTATATCGACATAACCTGAAAGGTCGTTCAGCAAGGAAGAAGCCTCTGCTCCAAAACCCCATGTGGTTGCAACTGCACATGGGGACAAAGATCGTACTTTTTGGAGAAATGTCCTCTGGTCTGATGGAACAAAAATAGAACTGTTTGGCCATAATGACCATTGTTATGTTTGGAGGAAAAAGGGGGAGGCTTGCAAGCCGAAGAACACCATCCCAACCGTGAAGCACGGGGGTGGCAGAATCATGTTGTGAGGGTGCTTTTCTGCAGGAGGGACTGGTGCACTTCACAAAATAGATGGCATCATGAGAAAGGGAAATTATGTGGATATATTGAAGCAACATCTCAAGACATCAGTCAGGAAGTTAAAGCTTGGTTGTAAATGGGTCTTCCAAATGGACAATGACTTCCAAAGTTGCGGAAAAATGGCTTAAGGACAACAAAGTCAATGTATTGGAGTGGTCATCACAAAGCCCTGACCTCAATCCTATAGAACATTTGTGGGCAGAACTGAAAAAGCATGTGCGAGCAAGGAGGCCTACAAACCTGACTCAGTTACACCAGCTCTGTCAGGAGGAACGGGCCAAAATTCACCCAACTTTTTGTCGGAAGCTTGTGGAAGGCTACCCGAAATGTTTGACCCAAGTTAAACAGTTTAAAGGCAATGCTACCAAACACTAAATGAGTGGATGTAAACTTCTGACCCACTGGGAATGTGATGAAAAAAATAAAAGCTGAAAAAAATGATTCTCTCTACTATTATTCTGACATTTCACATTCTTAAAATAAAGTGGTGATCTTAACTGACCTAAGACAGGGAATTTTTTTTTAGGATTAAATGAGTTTAAAACTGAGTTTAAATGTATTTGGCTAAGGTGTATGTAAACTTCCGACTTCAACTGTATATATATTTTTCTGTCAAACAGCAGTTACTGTGTCAGCTAGATCAGTCAACTAAAGAGTAGCCAGTTTCTGCTCTGCTTGCTTTTACAACTCAAACAAAAGTGCACCACAGACAGCAGCTGCCTTTATTCATATTTCCCGTGCTGGTCCTATACGCCAGCCTTTCAGAAGCTTTGTCATCACACAGCCTCTCCGCAAGCTCTGTGGTGTCTGTGTGGTCCTAAATCCAGCCTGCTCCAACCGGCAAATAGCCTACCTGACCGCTCTGAGGAGTCTGCATGGTCCTAAAGCTCACTGGTGCTGCGTTTTATATCACAGCGCAATTATAAAACTGTTGGGGACAAAAATGCAATTTCAGAATGTGGGGGGGTCATGTCCCCCCCGTCGCCAGTGAAAGTTGTGCCCCTGAAAATAACAATATCACAACCACACTCTCACCAAGACACATTTGATTCTCAGAACATTATGCGCTAGCTGGGTATCATTCAAAACGATTTTTACCAATCAGGGCTAGTTTTTTTTTCATGTTCCCAGTTGTCTTGAATGCACTGAAGTCAGAAGTCTGAGATTTCCGAGGTCCCAGTTGTTCTGAACTCTAAATTATCTCTAGTGACGAGAACCTTGTCGTGATGATGCAGCACAACATGATTTCCAGGGGTACATTCAGTTCCATTCAACATTTGCTACATTGCGTGATGGTTTCTACTGAGCGACATGTTTCCCCATAACGGTGCAAACTGTTCTTCAACAGCCTTTGAGGTACGTTTGCTCGTGTCTGGTGGGTGTGGCGAGGTGTGGCTTATCAATATCATGGGTGTGACCATTTGAAATCGCAAAACTCGTGCAGCAGACACCTTACACAATGTCCCTCAGGGCCACTATAATCTCTCTGTTCTTCAACTGCTCGTTCAGTACAGTACCGTTTCTGTTTAATTCATTGTTGCACACTGTTTATTTCATACTGAATGCAGCCCTGATTTCCCAGATGGGTCACTTAGAAGTTAAATCATAGTAAAAATAGTTATTTTACCATTTCCTGATGGCTCATACAGAGTTTAATTCAGTTGCTCTATTGATCGCTACATATATTTAGTCTAAGACTGCCATTGTAGGGGCACCGTACTACTATGGCTGACCCTGTAAAACAACACATCTCACTGCATCTATCTGGTATTACTGTATGTGACAATAAAACCCATGTGTTTTCAGACTCTGGCCTAACCTATTGGTTTCTGGGACCAATCAGAACGGTTTGAATGTGTTCGCATTTGGGGAGGAGATCAAATCCAGACTCTTCGTGGAGAGCTAGTGTTAGTGAGCCTGGCGTGTGGACGGGTAGCCAGTCAAATTTTATTCACTCATAGAACATAGACTATCAGTTTCATCACTGTCCTTTCTGGAGTAGATTATCCCTTTAATAGATACAGACAATCACTGATCACAGGATATGTTTTCTCACCCACTCACCATAAGACCTAGCTTACCCACAATATAGAGTGTGTCCCAAATAGGACCCTATTCCCTTTGTATTGCAATGCTTTTAACCAGGCCCATTGGGCTCTGGTCAAAGGTAGGTCACTATATAGGGAAAGGGATATTAATTGGGACTCACACAAAGTGAGTCAAGTACATATCACAATCGACTTGTTATGATTGACCATATTAGAAGCCAACTCTTGAACACACTAACATATAGCTAGCAACATACTCTCACAATGACATGCCTGTGTGACCTGATCCTTATCCGCTCCTCTATCAATGGGCCTTTTTTCTACCTATAAAGTATCCCTTCTTGGGAACTCTTTAGAATAGGGATCATAAAGGGTTCAGCATTTGTTTATTGGCCGTCAATGGAGACACTATAAATCATTAATTAAACAGATAACATTTGTTGGTTAAAATGGTAAGATCATTCATAAACATTACACCAGTACAAGGTGGAACATTACGAGCTCAGTAGACATAGACTGTTTTGCTTAGTGTTGCCGGCTAAGACATTCCTGGAACAGAAAACAAACACTGCTGATCTGTGGAATCAGTGGAATGTCAGATAGTGAATTTAAAACAATAGACCTTTCTTCCTGAAGTCAAGTGCAGGACTCTGAAGTAGAGCTTTAAAAACCTTCCTGGTCATGTTACAACATCTCTTCCTGTTTGGTCAATATATTTTAGCACACCACACACGTACTGTACCTTTGTTTCCGCGCGCGCGCGCGCACACACACACACACACACACACACACACACACACACACACACACACACACACACACACACACACACACACACACACACACACACACACAATACAATTGACGCTACAACAGCCTTGAGGTCTTCTAGATACATATAAATAGTGCTGGAAGATAAACCGTGCTTCTCCTTGATGCATTATTAAAGTGTGTCTTTCAGATGCTATAAACAACAACACACTTGGTAAGTGTGTGCTCTCTTGACACAGTAAACTAAAGTGAATTATGGGGTTTGCCAAAGGCTAAATTGAATCATCAAACACAACTGTGAACACACTACACGGTGGGATCAATACAATAACAACCAGTAACTTGGTTGGGAACATATCAATTGGTAAGAGTTTGACTGAATAGTATTTCACTTCTTACCCTACTAGATGGCACTGTGGAACCATAGAAATAGTTTAAAGGAAACTTACCCTCATATCACCAAATATTAAAGTCTTTCTTTGGCTTAATACCACTGTTGTATACCTCAATATACGACAGCAATGTTCTTACACAATGTGAACTCTGAGATTAAGACATTTTATTTACTGATAACATCAAACCAATTGATTCTCTGTCCGATTGATTTTCAACGGGAGAGTTTGTACTCTATACAAGGTTATATACCATTCACTGTGCTATAATAAATGATCTAGTCTGGCCCTGCCAACCTGCATAGAGGTCGTTAAGACCAGTAGTGTGCGTCCCAAATGACACCCCATTCCTTCCAAAGTGCACAACTTTTGACCAGAGCCCTATGGGTCCAGGTCAAAATAAGTGCATAAAGGGAATAGGGTGCCATTTGGGAGGGAGCCTTAGAGCTTTTCCTAAGTTGAGAGTGGAGATAACACTGTAAAGCTTTATCAAGGACAGGGTTAAGTGGGAGGAGGCTGTGGATCTAATAGATGACACACTACATTGTCACAGTGTTGTCACAGTGTTGCCACAGAGTTGTTACAGTGTTGCCACAAAGTTGTTACAGTGTTGCCACAATGTTGTTACAGTGTTGCCACAGTGTTGCCACAGAGTTGTTACAGTGTTGCCACAAAGTTGTTACAGTGTTGCCACAGTGTTGTTACAGTGTTGCCACAGTGTTGCCACAGAGTTGTTACAGTGTTGTTACAGTGTTGTTACAGTGTTGCCACAGTGTTGTTACAGCGTTGTTACAGTGTTGCCACAGAGTTGTTACAGTGTTGCCACAGTGTTGCCACAGTGTTGTTACAGTGTTGCCACAAAGTTGTTACAGTGTTGCCACAGTGTTGTTACAGTGTTGTTACAGTGTTTCCACAGTGTTGTTACAGTGCTGCCACAGTGTTGCCACAGAGTTGTTACAGTGTTGCCACAGAGTTGTTACAGTGTTGCCACAGAGTTGTTACAGTGTTGCCACAAAGTTGTTACAGTGTTGCCACAGAGTTGTTAGTGTTGCCAGTGTTGCCACAGAATTGTTACAGTGTTGCCACAGAGTTGTTACAGTGTTGCCAGTGTTGCCACAGAGTTGTTACAGTGTTGTCACAGAGTTGTTACCATGTTGCCACAAAGTTGTTACAGTGTTGCCACAGAGTTGTTACAGTGTTGCCAGTGTTGACACAGAGTTGTTACAGTGTTGCCACAGAGTTGTTACAGTGTTGCCAGTGTTGCCACAGAGTTGTTACAGTGTTGCCACAGAGTTGTTACAGTGTTGCCACAAAGTTGTTACAGTGTTGCCACAAAGTTGTTACAGTGTTGCCACAGATTTGTTACAGTGTTGCCACAGATTTGTTACAGTGTTGCCACAGATTTGTTACAGTGTTGCCACAGATTTGTTACAGTGTTGCCACAGAGTTGTTACAGTGTTGCCACATAGTTGTTACAGTTTTGCCACAGTGTTATTACAGTGAGTAGATTTAGTAGTGATTGAAACATAATCAATTCTGATTGATTGGGTATTTTCTTTGGCAATATAAGCTTCTCCAGTAGACTATTCATGGAATAGAATTAATAACAAACTATTGGCAACACACATTGATCAATTACCTTTCAATGTTATTTAGAGGTCTGCATTTTCGGTACGATTTTTGTGATCGGATATGTAGTCGTCAAATATACACAGCCACTATTGTATCAGCATTTAATTTGCCTGTGGTAAAACACTTTTACTGATCTGTTATCGCTACTCATGTATGCAAATGTAGAGATGCATAGATAATGTTGTTGTTGCAGATGAGGCACTGAGGTAAGAGACCAGTAGATATACATTACCCAATTAAATCCCTGAAAAACAATCCCCACAATATGACAGATTAGACTACATGTGTCTGTAATTGTAAACATGCATCAACCCTAAATTAAATATCCACATAGGAACAACCACTTCATTATTGTGTGTCTCCTCTAACAGGTAAACATGTCCTTGGAAATGTACTGCTGTCACGACTTCCGCCGAAGTCCGTCCTTCTCCTTGTTCGGGCGGTGTTCGGTGGTCGACGTCACCAGCCTTCTAGCCATCACTGATCCGTTTGAAATTTTCCATTGGTTTTGCCTTTTCTTCCTTCCCACCTGGTTCCGATCCCATCAATTACATGTTGTGTATTTAACCCTCTGTTTCCCCTCATGTCCTTGTCGGAGATTGTATGTGATGTGCTATTTAGTGTTGGTGTGCGACAGGTTTTCTACCCACTTTGTTATTTTGTACATTTGGGTTGTTTTGGAGTTTTGTCAGCATTTATTAAACAGCTCTATTTATACCAAGTTCGTTCTCCTGCCCCTTACGCATGTTGTTGGCTGTGTTTGTCACACTCGTTATACGAATGAGACCAAGGCGCAGCGTGGTATGCGTACATTCTTTAATAATATAAGAATGAACACTGAACAAACTAACAAAACGTGAAGCTAATGCGGACAGGCAACTAAACATAGAATAAGAACCCACAAACACAAAAGGGAAAATGGCCACCTAAATATAATCCCCAATCAGAGACAACGATAAACAGCTGCCTCTGATTGGGAACCATATCAGGCCACCATAGACATATAAATACCTAGATCTACAAAACCCTTAGACATACAAAACCCCTAGACAATACAAAAACTAGCATACCCACCCTCGTCACACACTGACCTAACCAAAATATAAAGAAAACAGAGATATTAAAGGTCAGAGCGTGACAGTGTTTTACATTCAATTAATGGGTTTCTTTACTCCCTATTGTAGATAAAACAAAATAGTTTTGTCACATACACTGGATAGGTGCAGTGAAATGTGTTGTTTTACAGGGTCAGTGATGGTAGTGGGTCAACCCTGGAGCAAATTAAGGTTAAGTGCCCTGCTCAAGGGCACATTGACATTTATCACCTTGTCGGCTCGAGTATTCGAACCAGTGACTTTTCGATTACTGGCCCAACGCTATGCTACCTGCCTATTGATTGATGATCTAGGCTAATGCCTAGATGATATATTCACAGCCTTTGTAGTCATTTCCCTATGTTGATGTGATCTAATGAAATCATCAAGGGGCATCAATCTCTCCCTATACACCCTAGACAGCCTATTAGAGACCGATGTTTCGACAAAATAACTATACACACACACACACACACGTGCATAATTCAACGTCATTTGTCATACTTTAACGCCATGCACTTAATAATAAATGAACAAATAATGGATGAAATAAGCTCTAATATACAGGCTGATGAAAGACAATAGATGATCACCTGGCAGTCCATTTATTTATAAACCTAAGCATTACAAATCACATTGTCGGCACCGGCTAAGGTCCTCCCAACCAGGAGATGGATGAATTCATCTCAAATGTTATTGTCGGTCAATACATTGCAGAGGACAAAAAATGCCCCACATCAACTACATCTAACAATGTGACATTTCAATTTACTGTATGTGTATGGTTAATGGGGGATGATGATTTCTGAAGATCTTAGAATCATTGCCTATTATAATTTACCAGGGAATGTTAGAAGATAGGGAGGGGAAGCAAAGAGGAGCAAGTGAAACGTGGAAGAAATCATCATCGTAGACATCGCCACCATCTGAAAACCAAAGGACACTACTATTAGCCATTAGGCCCCACAATAACACAGCTGGTCTTTTATTAAATGAAGACTTTGTCCCAGCCATCACTCAATCACACTTCACAACACATTCCAGAGCTGTCAGTCTGCTAAACACTGAATTCCAGGCAGCCATGCCTCTCTCTCAGCCACTGTGTGTGTGTGTGTGTGTGTGTGTGTGTGTGTGTGTGTGTTGGGGGGAGGGTTGTCTCTGACTGACACAACCATTAGAGTGTTTTTACGGCTGTCTAAACCTTCTCCTTATAATGGATTATCCTCCCTGGGAATGGGAGAGGAGAGGGGAAGAGAGGAGAGGGGAGGGGAGGAAAAGGGAGGGGAAGAGAGGAGAGGGGAGGGGAGGAAAAGGGAGGGGAAGAGAGGAGATGAGGGGAGGAAAAGGGAGGGGAAGAGAGTTTGAAGTACCAAGCTTTATTAGTCGTATGTACGGGATACACATGGTATACACCATCCTACAAAATGCTTCTTGGAGATTCCTTCTCGACAATGCGACTACAATAAGAAAATATAAGAATATGAAAATTAAGTAAATGGCTCAGTAGAATAGAAAACATTTTAGCATTAGTATAATACTGAAAAGCAGAAATGAGAGGAAAGGACTGGAGCTGAGGGGAGAGGCTCTGTTCAGCTCTCCAGGATTCACAGGGTTGTCCCAGTGCAACAGAGGTGGTTCGTAACCACACTTGCTTGATGAGTAACCTTGCCTGAGGTCTTGCGTAATTATTAGGCTTTAACTCAGTGGGCTAAGACAGTCTTGTGGCACACAGGAGACATGGGCCACTGCTGAGGAACGGAGACTCTCTCTGCAGCTCTCCAGGGCTTAGAGGGTAGCCTCGGCTATATACCCACTGACTGCTTAGTCATCAAATGACTAGTCTCGCGAGCAATAGCCAAATCACAAGCCACATGAATGTCAGTCAAGTGAGACTAATCCAATGAGTTTAAAGCTCAGAACCTAGACTACCAGGGCTAGTCTGGCAATGTGATGAGTGAATGATGCAATTCAGGCAACATGGAAGACCTAACGAAAAGAAAGGGACTGGCTGAAGATGACAGGATTCCTTAGATGGTAGGTTATATGGGGACTGAATGAGAATGTCCTTCTGTTTATCATTGACATTGACAGTAGAATCAAATTGTCCATACTCAGACTGATTCAAAACTCTAAAAACAGAGGTGGCAATTATATGGAAAGAGCAAGGGACAAAGAGATGGATTTCAGCATGACCTTATAAGCAGTGGGAAAACAAATCTACATTGTAAGATCTTTGTCCAGAACTTTAGACAGGTCAAAATGATCGTGGAGCACACCCATTTATCACTAAACCCAATCGCTTTCGCCTACCCACTATTAACAGGAAAGAAAAATATCACAGAAACACATTGCAAATAACTATAACCCCCCCTTTAAATGACCACAGCGAAATAAATAAACATTTCCTGTACAACTCAATATTGTTCCTTTCTGGATTTTGCTCCATTTTGGAGCAAAGATAAGAACCTATCAATCATGTATGTGTTCTGTCTGCACATTGAAGATTCCATTATGGAAGGGCACAATAGTATTTGGCTGTTTATGTTCAAAGCCAAACAAAAGCCAGCCAAAGGAACCAATTTCCTCTTTGTTACCTTCATGAATAAGAAACCCATTCGTCTTCCACTGTTCCACATTCACAACCCAAACAACAGAGTAGTGAAGAGCCATTATCAAGCTGTCTGAGAAAATTAAATACACCTCACAGTCTCAACAATAATGGTCAAAGCTCAACTGAGAATTGAAGGAATACTGTACACTGAGGGTGTCTGTGGTAGGGCTTACCCACTGGACACAGATGTCAGTTCAACATCTAGTTTTGATGTGCATTTGGTTGATTTGTCAACTAACCTGAATTCAACAACAAATTCACCATGTCATTGGATTTCAGATCAATTCCATTATGTTGATGGCTATTTTCCAAACCCAATTAGTTTTCCATATCGATTCAACTCATTGATATGGAAAACACACGTTTTCCATATTCAACGTCATCACAGATTTTTGTTGTTGAAATGACAGAAACAACATTGATTTCCCCCCCAGTGGGATGCTTCAACAGCTAAATTAAATGTGTAGACTATAGCATCATCATAAAGGCTGAGGTGTTCCTGATATTGTGGTGTAAAGGGCTTGGCCAGTCCCATTATAATACTACAGGTAGATATCATTTTAAACCATCATTTGTGCCAGGAGTCTTTCCCTGACCATACAGCCTAACTAGGAAACACTGAGCCGGAGTTGTAGCACAATACAAAGGCTCAGAGGTCAAGGTCACTTTGTCAGGATATCTCTTAGTCCTGTGACCTATGATGTCAACACATCAACATTACAGATCAAGGGTGCATATTTGTGTCTGAACAACCCACAATAAATACATTTTACCGGCAGTAACAGTTACGCACACTGCAGACTTTGCCACCACCATGAACCAGTAGACGAGGCCTTGCATCAGACCAGTAATAACATTGTTTATTGATTCCTCTTGCTGTTGCCTGATTCTCTCACCCCACGGCTTGTCTCACACCTCCACAGCGAGTCCATTGTCTCCCGCTGAGAGGCTATCAGATGACAATCACCGATTCCGCTCCTCTCCACATGCTAAAGGTCAACACAATAAAATGCAGCACTTTACAAACGAAGCTAGTCACGCTTTAATGTTTCTCAGAGGGCTGTGGGGACAAGAGTACAAGCAGGCACACACACACCATGTCATCCCTGTGAAGCCTGTAAACAAACAGTGTGTGTGTGTCTTGGTGTAGTGTTCGTAAGAGCGCATCACGTTCAGCCCAACCTCTCACTGGGGGAGGAAATGAATCCTGATGGCAACATAAGAGCTGTGACTAGAGACAGGTGGCGAAGCCTTGAAGAGACACACTGGTGAAGTGGAGTGTGAAAACTGTCTATCGGAGAATCGGCACGGGGGGGGGGGGGGGGGGGAAATAAAGTCAGAGAACAGTCTCCCATCTAAGCTGCTGAACTTGGCATCCTGTGATGATGCTGTAGTTATTGCTTTGCTCTGGTATCAGTCTTGTCTTTTCTGTCTGAGTAGGAACTCTAGGGGCCAGATTGTAGTGTTTGGGAGGAGAAAATGTAGTTCAACCGCAAATAGAATTACAGTACACTTGGGAGGTAGAAGAAAAAGCGAGGTAAACAGTTATGTGAAAGAGAAAGACGTTGACATAAAGTTGAAATGAAGACACGTCGCAGCTTTTGATTTTGGCGTTTCATCATATTCTGCACTTGACAACCCTACAGAATTTGTCTCTACAACAGACAACAGTATTTAAGTTTGCGCTATTGGACTGATAATGACCTACCTCTGACAGAGTATACAAAAGCCTGAGCTAAATGTAGAAATCCACAAATTAATTTCAATTGAACTAAATACATCTATAGAGTAAACCCTCTGCTAAGCTACCCCCCATTCAAGCATGAGGGCCGGCTGACACAGCGTAATACTGAGAAATCCCCAGTCTGCTGGACTGTATCATGTCCTGTTGATTATTTCTTTGAGGCCTGGATGTAGCTCCATAAATAATTAATGGAACCAGTTTTGTTCTAATCAACTCTAAACTCCCATACAGTTTGGATTGCGGCCCAAATGGCACCCTATTCAGTGCACAACTTTTTACTGGACTAGAGCCTTATACTGGGACAAAAGTAGTGCACTATGAAGGGCAGGGTTTCCCAAACTCAGTCCTGTGGACCCCAAGGGGTGCACGTTTTGTTGTAACAACACCGGTGGTGCAGGACCTACTTTGGGATACCCCGATGTAGGTAATAGGGTGCCATTTGGGATGCGCTTCATATTTCCGTTGGTAACGCTTGGGAATTGATGGGTCCTCCGCCACTTCGGGTCTTTCATCTCATGTAAACACGAGGCATTATTCAAGATGTGATGAAAATAAAAATCAGGGGAAACTGTGGCACTCAAAACGATTACAACTGGAATAGACCTAACAGAGGGTCTGCATTCATTGACTGAGGAGAATGCATCTGGGTCATGTTCATTACGGTATGCAATAGAACATGTTTAGAAACAGAAAATACACTTATTGGATGAGTCAGGTAGTCCCTCCCAGTTGCAGTGGGTTCTCTTCTGGTTGGTGTTGAATAACCTCGACGATTGCATTCTGTTAGTGCATTTTGTATGACACCATAGCACTGTAAAATCTGATCACAAAGGTTTATAACATTTTTACTAGCACAGACTTCTCCGGGGTAATAATAATATTTCTTAGAAATACTAGGGGGCTTCACTTAAAGCTCACGTTACAGGCAGGATGGTGCTGTACGTAAAGATAAAAGGATGCTGTAAAGGAAAAAGTCATTATCATCAAATAATCCCTGCTAGTTCCTGGGGGGGGGGGGGGGGGGGACGTGTTCAGCCATACAACACACACAAACAGAGGTCAGGGTCCCAACTCTCCCTCCCTCATCCACAACTTTTCCTCCCTCTCCTCCCCAACTTTCCCTCACGTCCTCCCAAAAACCCAGGGTTACATTCAGTAGGTACTGAAAGGAGAAAACAGCTTCAAACAAAAAGGCCCATTCTCATTGGATGCGTTCAGGTGATGCCTACGTTCAAGTGAAAAAACACATTCAGTGACTTCTGAATTTTTTTATGCATACTGAACGCTACCCTCCCTTCCCATCAGACCGAGGGTCTCCGTCTTGTTCCAATCACTCCTTCCTGTGTTTCTTGTCATGGTCATAGTCCTTGGAGCCTCTGCTGGTGGAGGTTCTCTTGGAGCCTCTGCTGGTGGAGGGTCTCTTGGAGCCTCTGCTGGTGGAGGGTCTCTTGGAGCCTCTGCTGGTGGAGGGTCTCTTGGAGCCTCTGCTGGTGGAGGGTCTCTTGGAGCCTCTGCTGGTGGAGGGTCTCTTGGAGCCTCTGCTGGTGGAGGGTCTCGTGGAGCCCCCGTGCTGCTTAACCTCCTCCAAAAACTTGTCCAGACCGAAGGGATCCTCCTCAAACTGGACGGGCCGTCACGACGAGGACCGTGATCCGTACCAGAGAACTCACGGTCAGGAACAAACCTGGGAGAGGGGAAGGAGAGAGTCAGGATATGTTTTGTTTCTGAAACAGTAGACAAAATGCTGCTGCTGCTGCAAAAAAAAGTGTTTTGGATCCTTGTAGTTATGACCCATAGAAAGTATAATTCAGGGAATATTTTCTTTAATGGTTTATTTATACAGGTATATGTAAATATATAGCTAACTAGATAAATCAACTAGCTTCTACCCCCCAAGCCATAGGACTGCTGAACAGTTCATCAAATGGCTACCTGGACGACTTGCATCGAACCCCTCATTTTATTTCCATTTATTATAATTTTTTTCCCACCGACTCTCTTGCAGAGGCTGGATGTACATTCACTGGACTCTAACCACACACACCTCTCTGTTTATTATTTATGCATAGTCACTCTACCCCTACCTATATGTACATCACAGGAGGTTGGTGGCACCTTAATTGGGGAGGATGGGCACATGGTAATAGGTGGAGTGGTATCAAATCCATCAAACACATGCAATTCCATGTACTCCATTCCAGACAATATTATGAGCCAGCCTCCCCTCAGCAGCCTCAACTGATGTATATTACCTTAAATTAACCCGTACCCCTGCACATTAACCCAGTACCGCTTGTATATATCCTCATTATCATTTTATATCATCCTTTAGTTTGTTTAGGACTTTTTAAAAACTGCATTGTTGGTTAAGGGCGTGTAAGTAAGCATTTCACTGGAAGGTAAAATGTGATTTGATAAAGGACAGACACACTTTAGTAATAAGGGATACAAAGTATATTGAAAGCAGGTGCAATTATCCTCCCATCAATGTCATAGAGATGGAAAGAGGCCTCATCATTGTGTCCGTACCACTATGGCGTCTGTGACAGCATGGGCAGCACCATTGAGGCCCTCAGTTTTAAAGTAGTACATTTTCTTATTTTGTGAATGAAGTACAAAGCTTATATTGGTGATCCACAGCCTGCAGTGCCTGAATCCTGAACCAAATATTGCGTCAATCATTTATTGTGGCCACTAGATGGCGATGTTTATGCCATTTACAAACCATAGGACCCAATTGGAAGAAGACAATGCGCTGATCATTGGCTGTTGGTTCCCAAACCATAGGAATCCCCACCGATGACTACTTCAAAAATGGTGGAAGCCCTCAATGGAAATGTCCATGCTAAAATGGGTTAGATCCAAGTTGAGTCCTTTATCCATCTCTATGGGTCATGAATAAAAAGTCTGTTCCCCATTATTTTGGATACCATGTTTAGAAGAGGAGATCTCGGTGACTTTGAAAGAGAGGTCTCAAAAGGGGGTTTAACGCTTTATTATAGGCACTAAACTCTAAACGTTTTTCAACTGGTACCCGGCTACCTTCAGAATAGTCTTGAGGCTTGATGGCGCCCTAGAGTAAAACCAACGGTATCGTGTTTGTGAGAGTCTCGTCTCTCCATAGAGGGGTGTCGTGTCTTTACTATCATTAACTGAAGACTGATAGTTCTTATCAAAGATTCTCTGTAATTAGTTATTACGCGATTAGACTGATTAATCATGTAACCGTAATTACTAGGAAGTCGGGGCAAGGAAAAATATTCAGATTACAAAGTTATCATTTCCTAAAATAACTTTTCAGATATTCTATCTGATCAATTAGTCTTTGAATTAATGAATTCTTTATTTTACCTCACGTTAGTCTCATTCCAAACGTCGTAAATTGTTGGTTATCTGCACGAACCCAGTCTTCACTATGAGTCATCCATACATCAATTGTCTTAAATAATTTATTAATAACTAAGTAATTCACAGAAATGCATAAACAAACAAACATGGTAAATGTGGTTACATGAAATGATAGGAGAATGTGCCCTAGTGGCCTAAACCGGCATGGCGGCTTGTTAGACAAAAGGGGAGGTTGGGGTCGACTAAGAAGTCACTACAGAGTGATAATTATAACAATTGAAATGCTAATCCTTTACACATGAACGCTCACTCATTCGGGAACAATTGCAATCAATATATATATTTACGCTCAGTGTGTCGTCTTGATCGCTGGTGAAAAGTTAATTTCTTTTGTAGAATTGTCCGTCTCTCTCCCTCGGTTGTGGTTAGAGGGGATTGTTCAGAGTGACATTCGTTATAGAATGAATGTTTCGGCGGTTGTCGTTCTTCGTGTTCAATGATACCGAATTCCTAGCTGCAGACTAGTAATTATTATCAAAGACTTGTTCTTATTCTGTCGGTAACGATAGTCTAAGAGTTTTACCACGTGGTATGGTTAAAAGATTCAGCAATGGTCTACAACCTTTGTCCTCCTAATGGAGAAAAACATGGTCTGCAACCAACAAAAACCAGAGTGGAGGTTTCATTCGGAAGGGCCGAAGAGGGCTGTCCCAGGATGTCTGACCCTAACTTGGCTCAGGGGCGGTCCTCTGATTTAGTTCAAATCAAAAGGGAATCATATTACACAAACAGTATCATACTCACTCATTCATCTTATACAGCAATTAGATGTAAACCTCATATCTGAGGCTATTATATAAACAGTGTTATGGTAATGTGGCCACACCGTCTCCCATGAGCTTCCCAAGTTGTGACAAACGGACCAGTTCGTAGCTGGATTCTTCACCGATCTTTTATACTTTCTCCAGAACATGAAATTTGTTCGTACCTCAAGTTCTGTGAGGTGGAATGATTTCCTTTGTCCTCTATGAAAATGCACTCTCTCTCTACTATGTGGCAGGGTCTTCTCAGGAATTTACAACCTCTGACCACAGCAGCCTAGTTGAAGGAGGCAAGGGGAAGGCAGAGAGAGGGGGATGGGGTTGCTATACCCAAAGAGGCCAACGTCATGACAGGGGTCATAATAGTTTGTTGGCCAAACTGTTGGGACGCTACAGAGAATTTTGTGAGAAGACCGATTTCCCGGGATGTCTCACGGTTTGACAAACACTGCTCTAGCTCTGCCGCCTTTCACGCAGATGCGGAAGGGCGACATCGGCAGATGCAGAGGTTTGAGACGCAGCCCATGCAGAAATGTGATATCAAGATAGATATTCTAGCTTAATGTAATTAGATTTCCAAGGGGACATTGACACTAGGGGATTAAGACACCACATTGAGGTTTCCTTTATTTTGGCAATTACCTGTATGCATTGATGTGTACTGTTTGGAATGCTGTCCATTGAACTTTCTCAGTGTATTATATCCCCCAATAGAAATGTGATCGAAACAGGTAGAATGTGTCAGTGACGGCAATCTGTCAGATAACAAATACTGTTCTGTAGTGTCTAGAAGGCTATAGCTAGTATCGCATTCCACCACCAGTCCCTGTTAGTGACTGGGTTATCTGTAGAAAACCCAATAAAGAATCCTAACCTATAAACCAGCCAGTACAACGAACTGAGAGTGGATTTCAGTAGAGATAATGTACCTTAGGGGAGGGATACTACGGATTAAGCAAGCTGCTCTGCTCTGGTATACGCACTATACTGTAGACGCCTGCATGTCTCGCTTTGGTGCAATATCCCTACAGCCCTTACAGTACACATCACTACAGCCCTTACACTACAGACTGCAGCGTCCTTGCATTGCATACGTAGGGTAACAAAATGAGGCTTAAACATTGCATTTCTCAGCAGTCGACTGCATCGCTCAATATATCTCTCCCCAGAGAGGAAGCAGCGCCAGGGAAACACGCGGCCTACGATACCTGATGCTCTGCACACGAGTGACCAGGTCATCAACATACAGTAATATACTGCATATGGATATAGTATAAGCCAGGTCTCGCCAACCCTGTTCCTGGAGAACAACCTGTCCTGTAGGTTCACTCCAAACCCTGATCTAGCACACTCAATTCTAATAACGAACCTGTTGATAAGCAGAAGCAGGTTAGTTAGAACCTACAGGTGGGTAGTTCTTCAGGAACAGGGTTGGAGAGCCCTGGTATAAGCTATAGTCAGCAGGGTAATTTAACAGACGGAGGTGGTACCTGTTGCTCTGCATGAGCTTGTCCAGGTCGTCTCCATACATGTCCTTGTCAGAGCTCTTGGTGGGCCGGTAGATGTTCTGGGCCATGTCTCTGCCAGTCCTGAACGGCTGGTCGTACACATTGTACATCTCATCCTCCCCGCCTGCAAAACCGCTGTCCATACCCTTGGGGGGTGGGGGGGGGGGGGGGGGGGGGGGGGTAAACAGGTGATAAAGTGTAACAGGTGAGATCTTAAGTCACTCTAGTAGAAACACCACTATAGGAGAACCTCTGACAGCACAGCAGGTGCTTGTGTGTGTGTCACCTTGGTCTGGTTGAATAGTCTCTGGTCGTACTGAGCCTCACTGGAGGCTCTAGGGTTGGGCTGACCCAGAGCGATGAGCTCACTGACGTCCCTGTCCTGGTCTCTGTAGCTTCGACCTGACGATGGGAATAAACCAAACCAGACGGTTAGTTAAGAAAGAAAGCGAGAGAGAGAGACAACATATGGATACGGGAGAGCTTGGTGTTTAGTAGAGCACCCCACCTCTGTAGCTTGTGTGTGAAATGAGTTGCTGCACCAAACATAGCACATCACTGTCTGCTAACATTATCACAATCCCAACATATCTGCAGATAATCACATCCAGCAGAAGCGACTGCAAGGTTAAGTAGACGCTCTGGGCTAACCGGCTCTTCATAATGAGGCCATTTACAACCAGCAGTCAGGCCTGTCGTTGTAATCAGTGGCCGTCTCCCTATCCTTTCTTCCTACTGCTCTCCCCCCTTCCCCCTGCCATCATCTGACAGCTCCACTGCAGAGACAGACAACTGGAGCAGAGTAGCCTAATCTCTATGTCTGCCTCTCACCAATTTGCTCTTTCATTTTCTTTGCCTGTCTCCCTCTCGGCCTGTCTCCCTGTCTCCCTCTCACTCTCTGAAGCACTGCAGCTGTAGCAGACAGGACGGTCAGGGGGTCTGGGCTGGGTGCTGCTGTGGCCAGCTGCGTTCCTTCAGCGCTCCGAATGAACCATGAATGATTCAGCAGGGTGTGTGTGTGTGGATGTATGTACCTCTTATCGGGGGAGGCTCGGGAGATGTTCCTGTCGTGCTGTCTCTCTTTCCTCCTGTCATGGCGGATCTCGTCACGCTCTCTGGCCTCACCGTCCTCGCCACCTGCCACAGGAGAGAGAGCGGGAGGGAGAGGTGGCGTAGAAGAAAGAGGATAGAGAGGAGAATAAGGGTGAGAGGATGGAGAGAGGGGAGAGAGAGTTACAGAGTGACGACAGAAAGAGGGGAGGTATGGAGGGCGAAAGCGTGCGAGAGAGAAGGAGCAAGGGTGTTACCAGGCAGCTCACTCACACATAATCAGGACTGACAGCTGAGTAGTCTGCTCTCTGCGTGCACAGAGCTACTTGGACAAGATTCTGAGAATGGTCTAGGGGTTTGTGTTCCTCAATGCTGCATTTGGTTAAACCCCGTCAGTATATTTCATTTCAAATATATTGATTGATTTGTCACAGACCATCCACACAACTTTACAGCACTTTACATTGGCAGTCCTTGTACAGGAAAACATGACATCACAAACAGGTGACCTGATCCTAGATCTGTGGTTAGGTTCAAGCAGGAAGAGGTTGTGGACTGACCTCTGCCCCCTCTGTGACCTTTGATCCCTGCCATCTGAGCCAGCTCTCTTGAGTTTTTCCTCCTTCTTCTACTTCTCTTTCTGGGCCATCTTCTTCTCCACCTGGGATCTCATCTCCACAGCCTCTCTGGCCTGGATGCAGTAGACACAGAGTTAATTTACATTCATTTAAATCAACATCACATTTTAAACTTTAGGCTACAATCATAAATGTGGCTTGGAGGCATATAGGCTTAGACATAGCACAACGAAGAGAAAGAAAACACAGAATCTTAATTTTATGATGAGAGAATCACTCTAAAGGCTAGAGCCAATATCATACAGAAAAGTAGTCGGCTTTGAAATTGACACAAAGAGATGACCATTCACCCCAAAAAATATATCCAGTGGGGAGTATTTGATACACTGCCGATTTTGCAGGTTTTCCTACTTACAAAGCATGTAGAGGTCTGTAATTTTTATCATAGGTACACTACAACTGTGAGACACGGAAAAAATCCAGAAAATCACATTGTATGATTTTTAAGTAATTAATTTGCATTGTATTGCATGACATAAGTATTTGATCATCTACCAACCAGTAAGAATTCCAGCTTTCACAGACCTGTTAGTTTTTCTTTAAGAAGCCCTCCTGTTCTCCACTCATTACCTGTATTAACTGTACCTGTTTTAAATCGTTACCTGTAAAAAAGACACCTGTCCACACACTCAATCAAACAGACTCCAACCTCTCCACAATGGCCAAGACCAGAGAGGGTGTAAGGACATCAGGGATACAATTGTAGACCTGCACAAGGCTGGGATGGGCTTCAGGACAATAGGCAAGCAGCTTGGTGAGAAGTCAACAACTGTTGGCGCAATTATTAGAAAATGGAAGAAGTTTAAGATGACGGTCAATCACCCCCGGTCTGGGGCTCCATGCAAGATCTCACCTTGTGGGACATCAATGATCATGAGGAAGGTGAGGGATCAGCCCAGAACTACCCGGGAGGACCTGGTCAATGACCTGAAGAGAGCTGGGACCACAGTCTCGAAGAAAACCATTAGTAACACACTATGCCGTCATGGATTAAAATCCTGCAGCGCATGCAAGGTCCCCCTGCTCAAGCCAGCGCATGTCCAGGCCCATCTGAAGTTTGCCAATGACCATCTGGATGATCCAGAGGAGGAATGGGAGAAGGTCATGTGGTCTGATGACACAAAAATTGAGCTTTTTGGTCTAAACTCCACTCGCCGTGTTTGGAGGAAGAAGAAGGATGAGTACAACCTCAAGAACACCATCCTAACCGTGAAGCATGGAGGTGGAAACATAATTCTTTGGGGATGCTTTTCTTTTCACCGTCTGCACCGTATTGAGGGGAGGATGGATGGGGGCATGTATGGCTAGATCTTGGCCAACAACCTCCTTCAGTAAGAGCATTGAAGATGGGTCGTGGCTGGGTCTTCCAGCATGACAACGACCCGAAACACACAGCCAGGGCAACTAAGGAGTGGCTCCGTAAGAAGCATCTCAAGGTCCTGGAGTGGCCTAGCCAGTCTCCAGATCTGAACCCAATAAATCTTTGGAGGGAGCTGAATGTCTGTATTGCCCAGCGACAGCCCCGAAACCTGAAGGATCTGAAGAAGGTCTGTATGGAGGAGTGGGCCAAAATCCCTGCTGCAGTGTGTGCAAACCTGGTCAAGAACTACAGGAAACGTATGATCTCTGTAATTGCAAACAAAGGTTTCTATACCAAATAGTAAGTTCTGCTTTTCTGATGTATCAAATACTTATGTCATGCAATAAAATGCTAATTAATTACTTAAAAATGTTTGATTTTTGTTTTAGATTCCGTCTCTCACAGTTGAAGTGTACCTATGATAAAAATTACAGACCTCTACATGCTAGAGTAGGAAAACTTGCAAAATCGGCGGTGTATCAAATACTTGTTCTCCCCACTGTATGTATGTATGTATGTATATATATATTTCAGAGAGACTCGGAGAAGAAATCGCTAATCACAGGACAAACATCGGTTCTCAAAACCACAAACAGTGTACCTTTCTGTCAGCAATGTAGAGCGCCTCGGCCAGTTTGGCAAAGTTGTCATTGATGTGAACGGTCTGCAGTCCTCTACCGTACGCTTCCAGATGCTTGTCCAGGGGGGGTGGTGTAACTCGAGAAGACAAACCCAGAACATAGGACTCAACTTTGGGAACAGTTTCTATGAAACACACACTCACACATAATTAAGTAGTAATGCCCTCGAAGCCGGTGTTTGGAGGATATACTGGCACAGGGTTGGTTAGGCTTTATCTCGGGTCGGCGAACCGTGCCAAGATATCCTCCAAACACCGGCTTCGAGGGCATTGTCACTTTTAAAGAACAGGTTACCAACATATTCAAATAATGACAGACATATTTCAATTTTTCATACCATTTCATCCTTCCACAAGATATAGTCCCGACACAAATCTAGGGTTGCTACCAATGCCGGCTGGTTGTTCGTTCTATCGGTTCGGTTGCTAGAGATGCGACCCAGTCGTTCGTTCTAAATGTTCCATTGCCATACTGGCTGGCAACTTTCTTATCCCTTGCTTGCAAGCTAGCCAACTACAGCTAACTTAGTCACATCAAAAAGTGTAGCCGGAATAACAGCAAAGTCGCAGCATTTGCATAAGCTGTTTTCTAGTGACATTTATTTGGATACATCCATAACAATGAGCTAATGAGGCGTGATTTCACCTGGCATAGAAAATGTGCTCACTCGTCAGGACACTGTTGTTCAGAGGAGCAAGCCAACAACACAGCTAGCACAATCACTTCAAACTGACCTGGAAAGACATCAAACAAGCTGCACTTCGTTTCACTTTTTTAAATTTTTTTATACATATCCATAAAATGATGCCAGCTGATTCATAATTTCGATTGGCTGAGAAACGCTTCCTGTCTATCTCATCCCCCGAAACTGTCTATATGCTTTTAATAGTGGAGATCAAGTTAATTAAGTGCCTGGCTGGGCTGATAAGACAGTGGATTGCTCAGTCAGATGGAACAGAGTAAATAGGCATTTTAATGTCATAGGATTTAGCCGGTGGTAACTTGTGGAATAGACACAGACTGGAATGTGGTTTTAACCAATCAGCATTCAGGATTAAACCAACCAGTTGTATAATGCCTTATAACAGAAATATAGTGCATTACACAACTTTGCTTTAGGCAATCACAAAAACCACTAGTCATAGAACACAGGAGTGTACTTACAATGTCAGCAATCCTGACCTCAAACAAACACAACCTCCCATTGAGTCAGTGTCTCCAGAAGGAGAGAGCAGAGTTGGTATATCTTTGCATTCTTCCAGTTTGAGATGCAGAGAGGAATCTTCCTTGACTGTCATCTGGTAGGACAGAGAGAGAAAACGCATCACATCTTTGCTCAACACATCAACACAGCTAGAGAAGAGAGTACATTTCATTTGGACACGAAAAAAGGTGTTGAGTTGAGCTGATCCTTTTACACATTGTTAAAAGTAATAAAAACACTATTGGCAACTTAAAATCTCGAGATCAGTTAAGTCTGTCTGAACCCCAATGGTACCTTTCTGCTTGGCGAGTGCATGGCAGGTGCAGGAGGGGAGGGAGGTCCACCAGGAATCTTCTTATTGATCCTGGAATAAGGAACCTTGACACACCACATCCTAGATGACAAAATAAGCGAGTGTGCTTCTAGCTTTATTTAGCAGATGTGCACGACTCAAGTTATCCTAGCACATAGGCAGGTTGGCTGTTTAGCAACAAAACCGACGAGTGCACAGCTATAGGACAAAACAGACGAGGTTGGCTTCGACGGTTGACAACATGTAAGCTATAATTTGCACAAGGACCACGTGTCGTCTCTCAAATACATTGTTACAGTTGCTTGTTAACTAGCCAGCGAATATTCAGTCAAAACAAGACATGGTATCAAGTACAAGATAAAACTAGCTGAAATGAGCCACCCACGATTCCCCACATGGCAGCTTCTTGTCATTGTTGCTAGCTAGGCAGGGCAGCCTAGTGGTTAGAGCGTTGGACTAGTAACCAGAATGTTGCAAGTTCAAACCCCTGAGCTGACAAGGTACAAATCTGTTGTTCTGCCCCTGAACAGGCAGTTAACCCACTGTTCCTAGGCTATCATTGAAAATAAGAATTTGTTCTTAACTGACCTGCCTAGTTAAATAAAGGAAAAATAAATATCTAGCCCCCCCAGAAACACATGCCCCATTGAAATGTGTGCATTGTTTCTGTGACCTTGTCAGCCAACCTGTCTATAGTGAAAGCACATATGTTTAGTCAGTTATGAGTTTAGTCAGCGACGCTGCTGGGAATGTACTTACTTGACTGGGAATGTACTTACTTGACGCGTGTGGCTCCATGGGGTCCTTCTGCATCTCCACCATACGTTTGTCCCCCCGAGTTGAAGTCCACGCCCACACAGCACAGTGTGTATTTTCTAAGTATACCCTAGTGCTCCTGATGCTTTCTATACCGCCCATGATGACAGGATTTATATAGCCTAGTCTTATTATCTAGGGCATTCACTCACTGCTACAATGTACACACACACACACACACACACACACTCACTCACTCACTCCAGGTCACAATTTTTAGAACGCCACCATTTTCCCAGTTGTTATTGAAATTCACAGTTTAATGTCTTAATGTACTCTGAAATTAAAGCATAGAACAAATAAACAACTGGAGACAAAAATAAATGTAACCATGGAATCATTTTGTTTAACATAACACTTTGCATACATAATAGCCAAACACACTTGTGGCATTCATTCTACAATGGAAATCAAATATTGTTGGGAAAGTTCTTCCCGACACTGTTGCAGAAGTTCCCACAAATGTGTTGCACTTGTAGGTTGCTTTGCGTTCACCCTTCTGCCCAGTTCATCTCAAACCAGCTCCATGGGGTTTAAGGCTGGAGACTGTGCTGGCCATTCCATGATTTGAAGCCTACTGTCTTGTTCTTTTCTTCTAAAGTAGTTCTGACATAGCCTGGAGGTATGTTTTGGGTCATTATCTTGCTGTACGATGAACCCCTGCAAAAGGCTGTGATTGCCGTTTTGGTTCAGGGTGCCACTCACTCTGTGCAAGTCGCCAACTCTGGATCCAGCAAAAGTGCACCAGACCATCACGCTTCCTCCTCCATGTTTGACAGTTGCTGTCACACACGGAGGAACCATCCTTTCGCCTGCTTGACGGCGTACAAAAACACTGCGTGATGAACCCGAAGAGTTCACATTTTGATTCAGCAGTCCAGAAGACCTCCTTGAGGTCTTCAGTTGTCCGCTGGCAGTGCTTCATGGCCCAGGCAAGCCTCTTTCTTATTTTGCCATCTTAGCAATGGCTTTCTTACTGCCACTCAACCTCTCAAACCTACAGCTCGAGGTATTCTCTTCACAGTTGAAACAGACTTGCTTAAGTTGACCAGTGTTAAGCTGTGCTTGAAGCGGTTGTCCTGTGAGCCACCTATCACGCAAGCTGTTGACTCTCAGAATCTTGTCTTCCGATTCTGTTGTGGCTTTGGGTCTGTCTTTTGATGGTGTAGGAAACTGTACTCACTGACACCTTGGCAATTTCTCTAAAGGAAAGACCTACACTTTTTTAAGGGTTATAATGGTCTGTCTTCCTTTGTTAATTGCTTTTTCCCCTCGCCATTATGATAGCAATATACTACTTCCTGCAGTACAGTACTGTCCAAATAATGCTTAAGAGGGTGTAGTAACACAGTCTGTTCCAACACGGCTTTTGTATAGACTGCGGGTTTGTAAGTAATCAACAAAAGTTGTGACACCCGTAGAAACTGTTAGCATCAACTTTCAAGGCTTAATTTTCTTCCATTGCTGCAGAACAGCTGTTACTTGTTCCCTGAAAAAGGCCCTTGTTCACAACTCTGGAATGTACACTAATTTTCAGTTTTTGGTAACCTATACTTTATTTTAAACCTCTGGCAGTTTATTGATTACCTTTGTACCATTTCAGGTTATTCACTGGACTTAAACTGCTTGAAATGTAGAAAATAGTAAAAATAAAGAAAAACCCTTGAATGAGTAGCTTCAAATAAATGTGTAGGTGTATAAAATCAAGCACACAGCCATGCAATCTCCATATACAAACATTAGCAGTAGAACGGCCTTACTAAAGAGCTCAGACTTTCAACGTGGCACCGTCATAGTATGCCACCTTTCCAACAAGTCAGTTCCTCAAATTTCTGCCTTGCTAGAGCTTCCCCGGTCAACTGTACGTACTGTTATTGTGAAGTGGAAGCTTATAGGAGCAACAACAGCTCAGCCATGAAGTCGTAAGCCACACAAGTTCACAGAACGGGACTGCAGAGTGCTGAAGCACAT
Source organism: Oncorhynchus clarkii lewisi (assembly GCF_045791955.1). Taxonomy (NCBI): domain Eukaryota; kingdom Metazoa; phylum Chordata; class Actinopteri; order Salmoniformes; family Salmonidae; genus Oncorhynchus; species Oncorhynchus clarkii. Next base: position 30,135,987 of record NC_092154.1, read on the forward strand.
AACAATCCTCTGTCCTCGGTTGCAACACTCACTACCGAGTTCCAAACTGCCTCTGGAAGCAACTTCAGCACAAGTACTGTTCGTCGGGAGCTTAATGAAATGGGTTTCCATGGCCGAGCAGCCGTAGTACACAAGCCTACTCAATGCCTAGCATCGGCTGGAGTGGTGTGAAGCTTGCCGCCATTGGACTCTGGAGCAGTGGAAACACGTTCTATGGAGTGATGAGTCACGCTTCACCATCTGGCAGTCCGACAGACTAATCTGGGTTTGGCGGATGCCAGGAATGTTTGGTGGAGGAGGAATAATGGTCTGGGGCTGTTTTTCATGGTTCAGGCTAGGCACCTTAGTTCCAGTGAAGGGAAATCGTAACGCTACAGCATACAATGACATTCTATACCATTCTGTGCTTCCAAATTTGTGGCAACAGTTTCTTTCAGTTTCCTGTTTCAGCATAACAATGCCCCCATGCACAAAGAAAAATCCATACAGAAATGGTTTGTTGAGATTGGTGTGGAAGAACTTGACTGGCCTGCACAGAGCCCTGACCTCAACCCCATCAAACAACTTTGGGATGAATTGGAACGCCAACAGTGAGCCTGGCCTATTCACCAACATCAGTGCCCGACCTCACTAATGCTTTTGTGGAGTTGTCCCTGCAGCAATGTTCCAACATCTAGTGGAAAGCCTTCCCAGATGAGAGGTAACTGTTATAGCAGAAAAAGGGGGACCAACTCCATATTAATGGCCATGATTTTGGAATGCGATGTTCGACGTCCACATACCTTATGTCCACATACCTTTTGTCATGTAGTGTAAATATATACCTGTATTTAGTATTGTATTCAGCGGATTTAATTTAGAAAAATACCATATTTTAACTCACGAACCGGCAGTCACTAGTTAGCTTTTCAGTTGACGTTAGTGCCGTTCTGCTGCGGAGCAGCGCCAGAGTTCTATTGAGCATTGACCACTTTTTGATCATGCCCTTGATGACGTTCCATTCACTCTAAACGTGCTACATTCTCAGAGTAAATCGTTGGTAACTTTTGGAACCATATATGGTAGAGACATGAGGTTTGGAGTATTGTTTTTCTAACAAAATGTTCTATTGAATGGACATACTTGTAAAAACCTTGAATGAATTAAGCATTTTATGGGTGAACACCCTGTAATATCTTCCATTTTGAAAAGGGAGAAACTCATAAACAACAGTTGGCATCATCCATCACATTCAAAATCCGTACCTGATGTACTGTGCTGGGGCCTGTTTGTCAGCTGCCCTCACAGGCATAGCTGCAGCTATCTTCTGAGAGACCTGCTTCAGCAGAGCATCGCGGGTCTTCTCCGTCAGCTATTTGACAGCCTCCTCGTCAGGCTTCTGCAACTCTGGGGCATAGTCGCTCAGCACTTCCTTAGGAAGCAGGTCTGAGTACTTACTGAAATTCACCTGCACAGGGACAACAGAGGAGACAGCTGAATATATAGAAACTGAACTGTACACAGGTCCTCCGTGACAGTAGTTATTCAAATGATGGCTCTCTGTTTAATACAGGATTGTGGCAAGAAACAGCTTTGTTTACTTGGTAACTAGATGACAATAACAAAAACATGGTGGGTCACAGCACAGGAAGGAGTCTGGAGACCACTGCTCTATAAAATAAAGATGTGGGCACAGCGATTCATAGGCAATTTTGTCCCCAGAATCATGGTCCCCAGCATCATGGTCCTATGTGGCTCAGTTGGTAATGCATGACACTTGCAACACCAGGGTTGTGGGTTCAATTCCCAGTATGAAAAAAGTATGAAAATGTATCCACTCACAATAATGTATGCACTCGCTCTGCATAAAAGTGTCTTAAATGACTAATGTAAATAATGTAAAATAAATCCACATGAGAAGAGCCAATGGATTTACTTTAGACTCATATGAGAATGTCTCGTACGTACAACTGTAAAATAAATCCACATGAGAAGGACCAATGGATTTACTTTAGACTCATATGAGAATGTCTCGTACGTACAGTAGACCAGCTGGATATCTATTAACATTCTTACCTAGTCCTTGCCCTGTCCCTGTCTGGCGATGGCGTCGTATTTGATCTTGGCCTCCCCGTCCACCTGTACAGCCAGGGCATTGGAGTGCTTCTTCTTCCATCCCATCTCCAGAGGGAACTGGGCCACGTGGATTTCAGGGAACGCAAAGCCATCTCAAAAGTCCTCCAACACAAGGAAGGTTGTCAAACACTGAGAGACTAGTAGTAAGAAGCAATGTGCAGATGTACCCATTTCCACTGTCCTACAACACAGGGGAGTCCAACACACAAACTGAGAGGAAAAAGCTAAATCCAATGATATCGCTTTTCTGAACATTCAGGGCGTCATTTCTAACACAACACCAACAATAACACAGCTTCATTGAATCCATTAAACTGGGTATGGAGTAAAGCTTAGTACTTCCAGAGAGCGGGGCATGCAGCTATTCCTGTAGCCATAGGGAGGGGGTTGTCTGCGGGAGGAGACGAGGGCGGTGGAGTGGGACCTCTGTGCCCAGGCCCTCTACTCGGACTCCAGCTGGTCCTGGGACAACTGAGTCGGCGCCGGTAGGAAATTGTCATTCTTCTTGCACCATTAGCTAAGATTTCCACTTCCAACATCTCGACTCTAAAGAAGGCCATCTAACGTTAGGATAACGTAGTTAACCTTACTTACGTAGTTACAGTAGCGTATGTGGGCGGTGCATGTGCTAGCTGCAAATACTAGTTTTGAAACACAACAGAAGCTTTTGTGTTCGCAGTAGTAACGGAGAGGTACTAATTAAACTGACCCCGATACAATAACTAGCTAAACACCAAAACAATAAACTGTTGAAGGAGACCAGCTAAGGTTAGCTTGCTAGCTAAGTGAGTAACTAACTAACGTTAGGGAAAGGCCAGGACTCGGCTCAGGAGTTAGCCATAGCTAGCTATAAGCTAACGAACAAAACATCGATTTCAAAGCAATAATATGGCAGTAAAACCTTAGTAACTTTACATAATCTTAACATGACATTTTATCACTTAAACGCCTGATTGGAATTGTTTTACATTCTGTAACAAAAAATAAGGCCTTTCCACAACACTCACTTCATAAGTGACATTCTTGTTTATTCCACAATGTCTATGATCTCGCAATGCTTGCTTCAATGTTTTTCTGAAAAGGGCGAGGAAGAGGGTCAAAGTGAGAGGTTTCACTCTCAAAACACATTGTATTTGTCACCTGCTTCGTAAACAGCAGGTGTAGACTAACAGTGAAACGCTTACTCAAGGGTCCTTTTCCAACAATGCAGAATTTAAGATAAAGATAAAATAAGAATACAAATAGTGACACAAGGAATACATATACAGTGAATAACGATAAAGAGTCGTGCCCTCTTCACAACTGTGTGGGTATTGACCATGTTAATTCCTTAGTTATGTGGACACACATGAACTTGAAGCTCTCCAGTACAGCTCCATCGATGTGGATGGGGGCGTGCTTGCCCATTAGTTTTCTGTAGTTCACAATCAGCTCCTTTGTCTTGCTGACATTGAGGAAGAGATTGTTGTTCTTGAACCATACTGCCAGGTCTGTGGCCACTTCCCTCTAGACTGGTTCATCATCATCGGTGATCAGTCCTACCACCGTTGTGTCGTCAGCAAACTGGATGATGGTGTTGGAGTCGTGCGCGGCCACACAGTCGTGGATGAACAGAGAGTAAAGAAGGGGACTAAGCACACACCCCTGAGGGGGGTCTTACTCACATCGGCTACAGAGAGCAAGATCACAGAGTCGTCCGGAACATCTGGTACTCTCATGCATGGTTCAGTGTTGCTTGCCTTGAAGTGAGCATTTAGCTTGTCTGTTAGGCTCACGTCACTGGGCAGCTCGTGGCTGGGTTTCTTGGTAATCCATGATAGTTTGCAAGCCATGCCACATCCATCCTGCCAGAGCCGGCGTAGTAGGGTTCAATCTTAGTCCTGTATTAACGCTTTGCCTGTTTGATGGCTTGCCGGAGGTCATAGCCATCAAACAGGGTCACCAAAATCTAGCCAAAATATGTGCTTATTTTGGACCTAAGCTTGCCACCTGCCTTCCCACCTTTGGGACAATGACTCCCGTTGTTAGGGTGGAGACTTGAGCATCTCGTCATTATACATATACAATTGGATAAAGCCAATTTGACTTTGTGGCTGTGCTATCTAGTGGAAACTGTTGTATGGGAGAGTAGGGGTGTGTGGAAAGGAGTGGGTGTGTGGAAAGGAAAATAGTGGGCGTGTGGAAAGGAGTGGTTGTGTTGAAAGTGCTCTGCTATAGATTAGATGGTTTTGATTGAGCTGTGTTTTTTTCTTTTACGTTGAGCTACCAGAGGATGAGTCTGAGGATGAGTCTGCCAGAGGATGAGTCTGAGAAGTATTTCACTGTATATTTTCAGTTATAAAGTTATATGTTTATTTTTTTTATTAAAAGTGCTCATGTAACTCTACCTACATGTACATATTACCTCAATTACCTCGACTCACCGTTGCCCATTGACTCTGTACCGGTACCCCCTGTATATAGCCTCGCTTGTTATTTTACTGCTGCTGCTGAATTATTTGTGACTTTTATTTTCTATTCTCTACTTATCTATTCTTTACTTAACACTCTAAAAAAAATCTTCTTAAAGCATTGTTGGTTAAGGGCATTTCACAATGTGATTTGATGATGGCTGCAGTGTTGCTTCTTAATGCATTTTCTGTGTGTGCTTACAATGACTTGGCTACTCGGTAACTTGTCAAGCGGGAGCGAAGGGCACAGTGTTGTTGCCATTCATGCCTTCCCCATTGAGTAGTCGACTGTATGTTTGCATCAAGATTACATCTACAGTATGGTTATCAATATCAGTTATATTTTGGGGTAGGCTGCTATCCTACCTGAAATAAAATCATGGGAGGGAAAAATGCTACCCCCACTGCTAATGGCCCAGCAAAGGCAATTCAGGTGAGGAGCCCCTGCAACAAAGCAACTCACGCCAAACATTTAAGACTAGATAGCACATTAATCAGTGATCACCAAGGATGTCCAAGGTGAAATAGCTTATGAAATCTATCGATAGGCTATTAGATGTAAAATATATAGGGCGAAGTCAGAAAAAGTGGAACCTCCTTTTTTAGGCCTAGCTTTCTACACTGTTGTAACTGCCTCAAAATGATCCGAATTAGGCTATTGAGAAGATGACAGAAAGAGCATCGATGACCCAAAAGATAAATGCTGCCTTGTCTCATTCATCTCCCTGTCACTCATCCTCAATCCTCTGACAGTGTTATTTCTCCAAACCCTGTCAGCTCACATCCATCACAGCATTTCCGCATCAGATCAAACTTCATTAGGTGTCCATTCGCCAAAAGAAGACACAATAAAGACCAAAATAGCAATAGCCTAAGTGCCTCTTCAATACTGTTGACCTTTGTGCAGGTCTTTTCTAATACGTTCCACTGAATGGAAATCCCTCTGAGACTTTCTCCTATAGGATACGTATTGTATTAATACATAACAGTGGGTCACATCCCGTGTGGAAAATATATAGAATAATGTATTAACAAGGTTCTTAAGTGTTCTATCTGGAACTTGGAAGTGATACATAATGGCAGCAAATACACTTACACGATTCACTGAAGATTCTTGTAATATCCAACTTATATGTTGCATGTATTGTATGAAAAACATACATTAGAGACATGTAAACGAATCCTTCTAAAGTCTCAAATACCATATCTATGTAGGAAAATGACCTCAATCATGTATTCAAATGTGTTTTGCCACATACATGTATATGTTAACACATACAGTGCCTTCGGGAAATTATTCAGACACCTTGACTTCTTCCACATTTTGTTACGTTACAGCCTTATTTTAAAATGTATTAAATTGTCACTTCCTGACCATAGGAAGCCTTTATTTTCTATGGTAGAGTAGGTCAGGGATTTAGTCTAGTTTATATTTTCTATGTGGGGTTCTAGTTTGTTTTTTCTATGTTGGTGTGTTGGTATGATTCCCAATTGAGGCAGCTGGCTATCGTTGTCTCTAATTGGGGATCATACTTAAGTAGCATTTTTCCACCTGTGTGTTATGGGATAATGTTTTGAGTAAGTGTATGTAGCACCTCTGTTGTCACGGTTTGTTGTTTTGTTTGTTTGTTTTGCAAATTTTCACTTTCGCCTTGGTCCGTCTATACAAACGAACGTGACAGAATATCCCATCAACAAAGGACCAAGCAGCGTGCCCGGGAGGAGATGGCATCCTGGTCTTTGGCGGAGATCAGGGAGAGAACATCCTGGACTTAGGACGACATAATGGCAGGAGAGAAGAGCCTGCCATGGAAGCAGGCAGAAGCAGCGAGGGAGGGACAGCGACGTAGTCGGGGAGGAAGGCCACAGAAACCCCACATTTTGGGGAGAGAAGCACATGGAGCAGTCGGCAGAGCCGAGGAGTGAACCAGAGCCAGTCTGGGAGAAGAGGGAGAATGTGGAGGAGAGAGAAATGAGAGAGTTATTGAATTGGTGGAGGATGCACGACATTTGCCCTAAGGAGCGTGTTATCGATTTAAAGCCACCTGAGTCAGCTCTCAGTACTCATCCTGAGAAGTGTGTTAAAGTTCCGGTACAAGTGATGCCGGCTATACGCACCAGGTCTCCAGTACGCCTTCCCAGCCCAGTACATCTTGTGTCAACTCCCCGCACTCACCGTGCGGAGTGTGTCATTTTTCCGGCACCATCTGTGCCAGCTCTATGCACCAGGTCTCCAGTGTGCCTCCACAGCCCAGTACGTCCTGTGCCTGCTCCTTGCACTCTCCCTCAAGTGCGTTTCCCCAGTCAGGTATGTCCTGTGCCTGCTCCTTGCACTCTCCCTCAAGTGCGTTTCCCCAGTCCAGTACGTCCTGTGCCTGCTCCACGCACTCTCCTTGAAGTGCGTGTTCCCAGTCAGGTACGTCCTGTTCCAGCTCCTCGCACTCTCCCTCACGTGCGCCTTCTCAGTCCGGTACGTCCTGTGCCTGCTCTTCGCGCTCGCCCTGAGGTGCGTGTCACCAGCCCAGTACCACCAGTGCCGGTCCCACGCACCGGGCTTCCTGCGACGATCCCCAGTCCAGAGCTTCCGGCGACAGTTCCCAGTCCAGAGCTTCCGGCGACAGTTCCCAGTCCAGAGCTTCCGGCGACAGTTCCCAGTACAGAGCTTCCGGCGAACGTGACATAAATAAAACAATTTCCTCAGAAAAATAAATACAATACCACATAATAACAAAGGAAAAATAGGTTTTTGGAAATGTTTGAAAATGTATTAAAAACAATAAATAGAAACACCTTATTTACATACGTATTCAGACCCTTTGCAATGAGACTCTAAATTCAGCTCAGGTGCAACCTGTTTCCATTGATCATCTTTGAGATGTTTCTTCAATTTGATTGGAATCCACCTATGGTAAATTCAATTGATTGGACATGATTGGGAAAGGCTCAAATCAGTTTTGGAAAGGCTTTAATCCATTTTAGAATAAGGCTGTAACAACATTTGGAAAAAGTCAAGAGGTCTGAATACTTTTTGAATGCTTCACTCTTTTTCCTCTTCCTAGACCTGTTGGGGAAGGAGAAAAATGCAGCATTGGACAAATAAAACAGGAGTTAATTGAGTGTAAAAGGAAAATGGTTGCAAATGCCAGAGCCCACGTGTGTCTGCGAGCAGGAGTTCTGACAGACTGTAGAGATCTTTCAATTTTGTGCAGATATGAGATGTACATGTAGTTTATTTATCATGATATCATAATGGAATGGTCCCCCAATCCTATTTTTTAATACTATGTCTCTTGACACATTGATGAAAATAATCATGGCCTCTATACCTTCAACCTGCATAGTTGGACCCTATTCCAACTATTCCAACTACTGAAAGAGCTGCTTCCTGTGCTTGGCCCTCCTATGTTGAACATAATAGATGGCTCTCTATCCACCGGATGTGTACCAAACTCACTAAATGTGGCAGTAATAAAGCCTCTCTTGAAAAAGCCGAACCTTGACCCAGAAAATATAAAAAACTATCGGCCTATATTGGATCTCCCATTCCTCTCAAAATAAAATGTAAAGGCTGTTGTGCAGCAACTCACTGCCTTCCTGAAGACAAATAATGCATATGAAATGCTTCAGTCTGGTTTTAGACCCCATCATAGAACTGAGACTGCACTTGTGAAGGTGGTAAATGACCTTTTAATGGCGTCAGACTGAGGCTCTGCATCTGTCCTCGTGCTCCTAGACCTTAGTGCTGCTTTTGATACCATCAATCACCACATTCTTTTGGAGCAAATTGGTCTACACGGACAAGTTCTGGCCTGGTTAAGATCTTATCTGTCGGAAAGATATCTGTTTGTCTCTGTAGATGGCTTGTCCTTTGATAAATCAACTGTAAATTCTGGTGTTCCTCAAGGCTCTGTTTTAGGACCACTATTGTTTTCAATATATATTTTACCTCTTGGTGATGTCATTTGGAAACATAATGTTAACTTTCACTGCTATGCGGATGACACACAGCTGTACATTTCGATGAAACATGGTGAAGCCCCAAAATTGCCCTCCCTGGAAGCCTGTGTTTCAGACATAAGGAAGTGAATGACGGCAAATGTTCTACTTTTAAACTCGGACAAAACAGAGATGCTAGTTTTAGGTCCCAAAAAACAAAGAGCTCTTCTGTTGAATCCGACAATTAATCATGATGGTTGTACAGTCGTCTCAAATAAAACTGTGAAGGACATCGGCGTTAGTCTGGACCCTGATCTCTCTTTTGACGAACATGTCAAGACTGTTTCATGGACAGCTTTTTACCATCTACGTAACATTGCAAAAATCAGAAACTTTCTGTCCAAAAATGTATCCATGCTTTTGTCACTTCTAGGTTAGACTACTCCAATGCTCTACTTTCCGGCTACCTGGATAAAGCACTAAATACACTTCAGTTAGTGCTAAACACAGCTGCTAGAATCCTGAGTAGAACCAAGAAATGGATCATATTACTCCAATTCTCTGCCTGGCAGGTTCCCTTCTCTCCACTGGGATTCTCTGACTCAAACCCCATTACGGGGGCCGGACAGGGCCACAGTGTCTCCTGACCCCTCCTGTCTCAACCTCCAGTATTTATGCTGCAGTAGTTTATGTATCTGGGGGGCTAGGGTCAGTCTGTTATATCTTGAGTATTTCTCTTGTCTTATCCGGTGTCCTGTGTGAATTTAAGTATGCTCTTTCTAATTCTCTCTCGCTCTCTCCTTTCTCTCTCTCTCTCTCTCTCTCTCTCTCTCTCTCTCTCTCTCTCTCTCTCTGAGGACCATTGTTTTTGTTTTTTGTGACGCGGTTGCGTCCTGTTTTAATAATTGCCTGAGTAAAGTGCTTTGTCCACTCATCTCTGCTCTCCTGCGCCTGACTTCCATGCACCAGCTACACCCACCCACTGACAGAATTTCACACGCTCAATGTGGAGTCAGGTGCCCCTGGTATAGGGGTCGAGGGATGCGGTCCATGGCGGCGCCGAGATGATGGAGCATCGCCGCGTGCTCCCGGACACGCTCCTAAACCCCGATACCAGGGGCAACAGTTCCTGCAGACATATTGTAGCTGGACTTTTAATGGAATATCTACATAGGCGTACAGAGGCCCATTATCAGCAACCATCACTCCTGTGTTCCAATGGCACGTTGTGTTAGCTAATCCAAGTTTATCATTTTAAAAGGCTAATTGATCATTAGAAAACCCTTTTGCAATTATGTTAGCACAGCTGAAAACGGTTGTTCTGATTAAAGAAGCAATAAAACTGGCCTTCTTTAGACTAGTTGAGTATCTGGAGCATCCTCATTTGTGGGTTCGATTACAGGCTCAAAATGAAACAAAGGACTTTCTTCTTAAACTTGGCAGTCTTTTCTTTTTCCGAGAAATTAAGGCTATTCCATGCGAGAAATTGCCAAAACCCTGAAGATCTCGTACAACGCTGTGAACTACTCCCTTCACAGAACAGCGCAAACTGGCTCTAACCAGATTGTACTCGGGACTCTGGAGTAACTTCCTGGCTATTTTAATTTAATGTTCAAATTTGAGTTTGCTTGTTGTAGTGTATCATGACAACTTAAACTATAACGAATACATGCTCTATTGATCTTCACTTGATAAGGAAAGGGTTGCATAAGCCTTCCTAACAAAATACGTGAGGTTTTTAACTTGGTCTACATAAATATTATATATTTTGGCTTTGACCAAAACACATTTAGATGCATCTGTAAATGATGGGCAAACTAACATTCATGGATATAGTCTACTGAGAAGAGATAGGAATAGGAATGGTGGGGGTGGAGCACTGTACATTCAGAATCATATACATTTTAAGAGAAGGGATGACCTTAATGTATGTCAAATAGAGGCACTATGGGCTCAAGTACATCTGCCTCACCAGGCACCCATATTGGTAGGATGTGTGTATAGACCTCCTAGCTCTAAGGTGTGCTATCTGGGTAATTTATGCACTGGGTTTGACCAGGCCACAGATAGCAACAGAGATGTATTTATCTTGGATGATTTTAATATAAATTGGAAGGATCACAATAATTTGAATAGAACAAAATTGATGAGAAATGCCAAGAACTGTGGTTTGAAACAAATGGTTAATGATACTACTAGATCTTCAATTAAGTTGGGTCATCGTTCAGACACATGCATTGATCAGATTTTCTGTAATATACCATTGCAATGCTTAAAAGCCAGATCAATGCCAGTGGGCTGGACAGACCATAATATTGTGACCATAACCATGAACACCAAGGTTCCAAAGAAACCCCCTAGGATTGTGGTTAAGAGAAATTTTAAAACATTTAATCATGAGCTATTTCTAAATGATTTGTCTGCTGTACCCTGGGAGCTGATTTATCTAGAGGATGATTTAAATCATGCTACAGAATGTTTTATTGATTTGCTCACTGAGGTAATGGACCATCATGCCCCTATAAGAAAGAGTACAGTTGGTGCCCGTCCATCTCCATGGATTGATGAAGGAACTGGGTGAGACTTTTTCTCAAAGAAATATGGCAATGCTTTAATTGATTGGAAAAATGATTCTATAAAGGTATGGAACACAGTTAAGGGCTTACTTGGTACATCTATCTCCTCACGCCCATCTAGTGTGGAGGTTGACGGGAGAATAATAACAAAACCAGCTGATATTGACAATCATTTTGCAGATTTTTTTACAAAGAAAATGTATTTACTGAGCAAGAAATTTAAACATACATTCTTCGAAACAAGCTATTGTCCAATGGATTGATGATCATATTATGAGCAAGAAGATCTGCTCTTTTAGTCTGCAAACGGTGTCAGTGGAGGAGGCGTTAAACCTATTGAAGTCATTACCTGATGGTAAATCTACAGGTTATGGTCTTATGGACAATTTTTTGCTTCGCTGTGCTGCTCCCCGGATTGCAGTTCCACTGAGATACATATTTAATTGGTCACTGGAAAAGGGGATGTTTGCAAATGTATGGAAGCATGCAAAACTGTGTCCTATTCCAAAAGACTGCAAAGAACCCATTACTCCTGCCAATAGTCGACAAATTAGTCTACTCCCTACACTCAGAAAGATATTGGAGGGTATTGTGAGTAGACAAATATGGGAGTACATGGAAAAGAATGACCTGATTACAGCCAATCAGCATGCTTATCGCAAAAAACATTCCACTACCACTGCATTGGTTGACATGACTGACCATTGGCTCAATGCTATGGATAATGGCAAGTTTGTGGGTGTACTAGTTTTAGATTTCAGTGCAGCATTTGATTCAGTGGATCATGAAATAATTTCGACAAAAGTAATGCATTATGGTTTTAAGGAGGTAGCATTGAATTGGGTACAGTCATATCTAACTGACAGGAAACAGTTCACCTATATCAATGCTTCATTTTCTTCCCCTCATGTGTTAAACTATAGAATACCGCAGGGCAGCTGCCTTGGGCCACTTCTCTATTTAATATATACCAACGACTTTCCCTATGCCTTAGCTGAAACTGGGCTAAATTATAGATGGGCTATGTACAGGTGCAGTAATCTGTGAGCTGCTCTGACAGCTGGTGCTTAAAGCTAGTGAGGGAGATAAGTGTTTCCAGTTTCAGAGATTGTTGTAGTTCGTTCCAGTCACTGGCAGCAGAGAACTGGAAGGAGAAGCGGCCAAAGGAAGAATTGGTTTTGGGGTTGACCAGAGAGATATACTTGCTGTAGCGCGTGCTACAGGTTGGTGTTGCTATGGTGACCAGCGAGCTGAGATAAAGGGGGACTTTACCTAGCAGGGTCTTGTAGATGACCTGGAGCCAGTGGGTTTGGCGACGAGTATGAAGCGAGGGCCAGCCAACGAGAGCGTACAGGTCACAGTGGTGGGTAGTATATGGGGCTTTGGTGACAAAACAGATGGCACTGTGATAGACTGCAACCAATTTATTGAGTAGGGTATTGGAGGCTATTTTGTAAATTACATCGCCAAAGTCGAGGATTGGTAAGATAGTCAGTTTTACAAAGGTATGTTTGGCAGCATGAGTGAAGGATGCTTTGTTGCGAAATAGGAAGCCAATTCTAGATTTAACATTGGATTGGAGATGTTTGATGTGAGTCTGGAAGGAGAGTTTACATTCTAACCAGACACCTAGGTATTTGTAGTTGTCCACATACAAGTCAGAGCCATCCAGAGTAGTGATGTTGGACAGGTGGGCAGGTGCAGGTAGTGATCGGTTGAAGATTTAGTTTTACTTGTATTTAAGAGTAATTGGAGGCCACGGAAGGAGAGTTGTATGGCATTGAAGCTCGCCTGGAGGGTTGTTAACACAGTGTCTAAAGAAGGGCCAGAAGTATACAGAATGGTGTCGTCTACGTAGAGGTGGATCAGAGACTCACCAGCAGCAAGAGCGACATCATTGATGTATACAGAGAAGAGAGTTGGTCCAATAATTGAACCCTGTGGCACACCCATAGAGACTGCCAGAGGCCCATTTCTTCATTTAGAGCAATAAATACATGGAATAAATTAACTGAGCAAACCAGAAACCTTTCAATATATACATTTAAACATTATTTTAAAACAATTTAAATATAATACATAGAAATGTTGTGGGACTATAGTAGATGAAGAATCAATATTTTTTTTAGATTGAGTATTTATTGGGTCATTATGTTAGTATATTATGTATGTTTGTAATAGTGTGTTATATGTGGAAATGTGTTCGTATTATAAATGGTATTTTAATGTTTAACTCTTTAGTCATATCTCAGTTGATCTATTTGCTTATGGCCTTGCTTACACCTAGCGACTTGTTTTTTAAATTATATGAGCAAAATAATATTCCATTTTATTTGGAACGGCAAGCCAGACTAAATTAAACAGTCCTACTGTCACGTTCTGACCTCTATTTCCTTTGTTTTGTATGTAGTTAGTATGGTCAGGGCGTGAGTTGGGTGGGCAGTCTATGTTTGTTTTTTCTATGATTTGGGTATTTCTATGTTTCGGCCTAGTATGGTTCTCAATCAGAGGCAGGTGTCATTAGTTGTCTCTGATTGAGAATCATACTTAGGTAGCCTGGGTTTCACTGTGTGTTTGTGGGTGATTGTTCCTGTCACTGTGTTTGTTGTCACAGGATAGGACTGTTTTGCGTTTTCACATTTCTTGTTTTTGTTAGTTTGTTCATGTGAAGTTATTTATTAAAACATGAATCAAAACAACCACGCTGCGCTTTGGTCCGCCTCTCGTACAGACGAACGTCGTTACAGAATCACCCACCTCAACAGGACCAAGCGGCGTGGTAACGGGCAACGGCAAGAGGAGCAGCAGGAGAAGCAACAGAGGCAGCAGCAACAGGAGCAGCAGCAGCAGTGGGAGAGGCAGCACTATTTGGAGAAATGGACATGGGAGGAGGATTTGGATGGTAAAGGACCTTGGGCTCAGCCAGGAGAATATCGCCGCCCCAAGGAAGAACGGGAGGCGGCGAAAGCGGAGAGGCGCTGGTATGAGGAGGCAGCGCGGCGTCGTGGATGGAAGCCTGAGAGTCAACCCCAAAAATTTATTGGGGGGGGGGGCTAACAGGGAGTATGGCTACGCCAGGTAGGAGACCTGAGCCAACTTCCTGTGGTTACCGGGGGGCTAGAGAGACCGGGCAGGCACCGTGTTATGCTGTGGAGTGCACGGTGTCCCCAGTGCGGGTGCACAGCCCGGTGCGGTACATTCCAGCTCCGCGTATCGGCCGGGCTAGAGTGGGCATCGAGCCAAGTGCCATGAAGCCGGCTCTACGCATCTGGTCTCCAGTGCGTCTCCTTGGGCCGGCTTACATGGCACCAGCCTTGCGCACGGTGTCCCCGGTTCGCCTGCATAGCCCAGTGCGGGCTATTCCACCTCGCCGCACTGGCAGGGCGACCGGGACCATTCAACCGGGTAAGGTTGGGCAGGCTCGGTGCTCAAGAGCTCCAGTGCGCCTGCACGGCCCGGTCTATCCGTCACCACCTCCACGCACCAGCCCTCCGGTGGCAGCCCCCCGTACCAGGCTGTCTCTCCGGCCCATCCTTACAGGGGCTCCCTCCTCTCCAGCGCTGCCGGAGTCTCCCGCCTCTCCGGCGCTTCCAGAGCCTTCCTCCTGTCCAGCTCTGCCGGAGCCTCGCGCCTGTCCGGCGCCTCTGTCGGAGCCTCCCGCCTGTCCGGCGCCTCTGCCGGAGCCTCCCGCCTGTCTGGCGCCTCTGCCGGAGCCTCCCGCCTGTCCGGCGCCTCTGCCGGAGCCTCCCGCCTGTCCGGCGCCGCTGCCGGAGCCTCCCGCCTGTCCGGCGCCGCTGCCGGAGCCTCCCGCCTGTCCGGCGCCGCTGCCGGAGCCTCCCGCCTGTCCGGCGCCGCTGCCGGAGCCTCCCGCCTGTCCGGCGCCGCTGCCGGAGCCTTCCGCCTGTCCGGCGCCTCTGCCGGAGCCTCCCGCCTGTCCGGCGCCTCTGCCGGAGCCTCCCGCCTGTCCGGCGCCTCTGCCGGAGCCTCCCGCCTGTCCGGCGCCGCTGCCGGAGCCTCCCGCCTGTCCGGCGCCTCTGCCGGAGCCTCCCGCCTGTCCGGCGCCTCTGCCGGAGCCTCCCGCCTGTCCGGCGCCTCTGCCGGAGCCTCCCGCCTGTCCGGCGCCGCTGCCGGAGCCTCCCGCCTGTCCGGCGCCGCTGCCGGAGCCTCCCGCCTGTCCGGCGCCGCTGCCGGAGCCCCTCTGCCCCGAGCAGCTGCCCCTCTGTTCCGAGCAGCTGCCCCTCTGTCCCGAGCAGCTGCCCCTCTGTCCCGAGCAGCTGCCCCTCTGTCCCGAGCAGCTGCTCCACCTCTGTCCCGAGCTGCCCCTCTGTCCCAGACAGCCCCTCTGTCCAGTGGGGTCATTGAGAAGGGTGGCCATGGTGAGAAAGCCACGGAGGCGGACAATAAGGCGGACTAAGACAATGGTGAAGTGGGGTCCGCGTCCCGCGCCAGAGCCGCCACCGCGGACAGACGCCCACCCAGACCCTCCCCTATAGGTCAAGGTTTTGCGGCCGGAGTCCGCACCTTTGGGGGGGGGTACTGTCACGTTCTGACCTCTATTTCCTTTGTTTTGTATGTAGTTAGTATGGTCAGGGCGTGAGTTGGGTGGGCAGTCTATGTTTGTTTTTCTATGATTTGGGTATTTCTATGTTTCGGCCTAGTATGGTTCTCAATCAGAGGCAGGTGTCATTAGTTGTCTCTGATTGAGAATCATACTTAGGTAGCCTGGGTTTCACTGTGTGTTTGTGGGTGATTGTTCCTGTCACTGTGTTTGTTGTCACAGGATAGGACTGTTTTGCGTTTTCACATTTCTTGTTTTTGTTAGTTTGTTCATGTGAAGTTATTTATTAAAACATGAATCAAAACAACCACGCTGCGCTTTGGTCCGCCTCTCGTACAGACGAACGTCGTTACACCTACATGAATTTGGAGAGCTGAAATTATTAAATATTAAAGCATTAGACCTCTCACTAAAGGCTTCAGAGGTAGTTATTCTTAAATCCAAACTGGTTCTCTAGCAGATTAGAATGTCTCACCTCATGTTCAAGAATGGCATTTTTAGTAAGAATGTCTCACCATATGTCCAAGAATGGCATTTTCCCCTTTAATTTAATTTCAACCTCACACTTTACAATATTTGAAAATGAAATTGTCTCCAAAATATCACTATTTTTAAAAGAAGCCATAGAAAGTTGGTGGCAATTTCAGTTTAGTCCACCAGAAAAGACAGAACAAATATTACAACAAATATTATCGGCAAATGATTATGGCAGCTCACCACACCTGGCTGATTCAGAGGGGTTAGGTTAAATGCGGAAGACACATTTCCCTTTCCTTTAAACTCAAATATACTATTTGATAAAAAAACATTAAAAAAAACATTAAATTGTATAATCTTTGTAAATTATATAAATGGGACTGGTGGAGTAATGGTGGAGTTGTGTCTCACTTGCAGCTAACAAAAATATATGGAAGTGTCTGCTATCCAAAATTACAACCAACTAATTGCAGCATTACTGCAAAAATGGAAGAGGTAAGTGGAAGGGGAAGAAAGTAAGGAATTTGTCTGTTGGCCCTGAATTAAAGAACAAAATTGGTTAAATAAAATTGTGATGAATAATAAAGTATAACAGTTTAATTTAAGGGGTTGGAAATGATGCAGACAATTACAATGATGGAAGCCACAATCTATCTGCAATATTAAAGCTTATTTACACCCTAAAAAATTAAGAATAACTCAAAAATGAAACAAGCTCTTCCAAGACAGTCCAAAGAAAGCATTTGGTCTAGATCAGTGGTCACCTTTTCAAGCCTAAGATCACATCCCAAGTCCAAATGTAAACCAAGATCTACCACTTGCAAAAAATGACAAAAAACAAGGCCACAATGTAGTTCCACTTTGACATTTAGTTACCTGTCAGTCACAAGCAAAGCATTCATTTAATTATACAAATATTATAATCAGAAGGGCAACTATCATTCAACATTTTAAAACAGTCATATTACATTGTTCAATATTTCAACTGGCCTATTACTCATTCACCATTCATGTATATATGCTCCTGAGTGGCACAGTGGTCTAAGGCACTGCTTCTCAGTGCTAGAGGTGTCACTGCAGTCCCTGGTTCAAATCCAGGCTGCATCACACGATGCATGGCCTGAGATGCACTGCAGCTCAGGCTGTGATTGGGAGTCCCATAGGGTGGCACACAATTGGACCAGCGTCATTTGGGTTTGGCTGGTGTAGCCCGTCATTGTAAATAAGAATTTGTTCTTAACTGACTTGCCTAGTAAAATATATATAATCTCAATTCTAAGCCAATCCTGTACAGTACTGTTTCCCTTATTGAACAGCACAGATCATATCCTTTTGTAAACAATATAGCCTACAACAGATTTAAAACTGGCAATACTCACTCACTCTGATGGCTGTTGATGAGAGCCCCACACACATTCAATGTGATGGCTGTGATTACACTCTCAGCAAGTGCTCTGTAGTCTGGCTCATACTTTGACAAAGCAAGTCTGACACTGTTTGTGAGATTAGTTAGACAAGACCTGTTCTTTGACTTGATTATTTTCATCTGTGAAAGGGCCATCTCACAGAGATATGTTGACCCAAAGTAGGCCTTCACCTTAATGATGAAGGAGGGGATGAAAGGAGGGGAAACTTCAGTGTTTACAAGACCCCAAAAGTCACTGTCTCTTGATCTTGCTTTCAACTCGATGTCATATTGCAATTCAATTATCTCCATGTCAACTCCGATTGGTAAAGCAAATACCTGCTGGAATCTGGCGGACACCTCCCCAATCTCAAAGGGGAGGAAAGGGTTTGAGATAAATGCAACAACCTCCCCTATGTCATTTAACTCCTGAAAACACCTGTTGAATTCGGATGCCAGTTTCTCCAGGTGGGTGCACAATTCTTGTGGGAGAAAAGCATCTTTGTTTCCAATGTTTTGTGACATTTTCTCCAGGTTTGGGAAGTGCACCAGCCTTCCATTCCACAGATGAGAGGCCCACACACCCACCTTGGCCTTAAAGGCATTGACAGCGCTGATCATGTGTGCCACGTCTTTGTCTTTTCCCTGAAGCTCATAGTTGAGCTGGTTCAGTTTTGCTGTTATGTTCTCGTGAGGAAACCTCAGTCTAGCAGCCATGCATCATCAGACAGTTCCTCATACTCCTCATTTCGTGACTCAGAGATGATTTGATCTTGGGCAGCAAGTCAACAAATCGCTGCAGTACTTTCCCGCGACTCAACCACCTTATGCAAGGGTGGAGAATCAAGCCACCCAACTTTTAACCTAAGTCAAATCAAATCCAATTGTATTTGTCACATGTTTCGTAAACAACAGCCGTGGACTAACAGTGAAATGCTTACTGACGGGTCCTTCCCAACAATGCAGAGAACAAGAAAATAGAGAAATAATAGAAAAGTAAAACATGTAATAATATAAGTAATAATAGATACACAATGAGTAACGATAACTTAGCTTATAAAAAAGGGGTACCAGTACCGAGTCGACGTGTAGGGGTATGAGGTAATTGAGGTAGATACAGTGCCTTGTGAAAGTATTCGGCCCCCTTGAACTTTGCGACCTTTTGCCACATTTCAGGCTTCAAACATAAAGATATAAAACTGTATTTTTTTGTGAAGAATCAACAACAAGTGGGACACAATCATGACGTGGAACGACATTTATTGGATATTTCAAACTTTTTTAACAAATCAAAAACTGAAAAATTGCCCGTGCAAAATTATTCAGCCCCTTTACTTTCAGTGCAGCAAACTCTCTCCAGAAGTTCAGTGAGGATCTCTGAATGATCCAATGTTGACCTAAATGACTAATGATGATAAATACAATCCACCTGTGTGTAATCAAGTCTCCGTATAAATGCACCTGCACTGTGATAGTCTCAGAGGTCCGTTAAAAGCGCAGAGAGCATCATGAAGAACAAGGAACACACCAGGCAGGTCCGAGATACTGTTGTGAAGAAGTTTAAAGCCGGATTTGGATACAAAAAGATTTCCCAAGCTTTAAACATCCCAAGGAGCACTGTGCAAGCGATAATATTGAAATGGAAGGCGTATCAGACCACTGCAAATCTACCAAGACCTGGCCGTCCCTCTAAACTTTCAGCTCATACAAGGAGAAGACTGATCAGAGATGCAGCCAAGAGGCCCATGATCACTCTGGATGAACTGCAGAGATCTACAGCTGAGGTGGGAGACTCTGTCCATAGTACAACAATCAGTCGTATATTGCACAAATCTGGCCTTTATGGAAGAGTGGCAAGAAGAAAGCCATTTCTTAAAGATATCCATTAAAAAGTGTTGTTTAAAGTTTGCCACAAGCCACCTGGGAGACACACCAAATATGTGGAAGAAGGTGCTCTGGTCAGATGAAACCAAAATTGAACTTTTTGGCAACAATGCAAAACGTTATGTTTGGCGTAAAAGCAACACAGCTGAACACACCATCCCCACTGTCAAACATGGTGGTGGCAGCATCATGGTTTGGGCCTGCTTTTCTTCAGCAGGGACAGGGAAGATGGTTAAAATTGATGGGAAGATGGATGGAGCCAAATACAGGACCATTCTGGAAGAAAACCTGATGGAGTCTGCAAAAGACCTGAGACTGGGACGGAGATTTGTCTTCCAACAAGACAATGATCCAAAACATAAAGCAAAATCTACAATGGAATGGTTCAAAAATAAACATATCCAGGTGTTAGAATGGCCAAGTCAAAGTCCAGACCTGAATCCAATCGAGAATCTGTGGAAAGAACTGAAAACTGCTGTTCACAAATGCTCTCCATCCAACCTCACTGAGCTCGAGCTGTTTTGCAAGGAGGAATGGGAAAAAATGTCAGTCTCTCGATGTGCAAAACTGATAGAGACATACCCCAAGCGACTTACAGCTGTAATCGCAGCAAAAGGTGGCGCTACAAAGTATTAACTTAAGGGGGCTGAATAATTTTGCACGCCCAATTTTTCAGTTTTTGATTTGTTAAAAAAGTTTGAAATATCCAATAAATGTCGTTCCACTTCATGATTGTGTCCCACTTGTTGTTGATTCTTCACAAAAAAATACAGTTTTATATCTTTATGTTTGAAGCCTGAAATGTGGCAAAATGTCACAAAGTTCAAGCTCTCGACCCGCTCCACTACAGCCCGTCAACGTGAATGGTGGTGTGCTTGGCCCTCCGTTTCCTGTAGTCCATGATCAGCTTCTTTGTCTTGCTGACATAGAGGGAGATGTTGTTGTCCTGGAACCAGACTGCCAGGTCTCTGACCTCATCCCTATTGGCTGCCTCATCGTTGTCGGTGATCAAGCCTACCACCATCATGTCATCTGCAATCTTGATGATGGTGTTGTAGTCGTACGCAGCCACGCAGTCGTGAGTGAACAGGGTGTACAGGAGGGGACTAAGCACACACCGCTGAGAGGCCCCCGTGTTGAGGTTCAGCGTGGCGAATGTGTTGTTGCCTACCCTCACTACCCACAAATCCAATTAATGGTGACATTTTTTAATGGTGACATTGGTCCCCACAGGCAGTGGAAAAGGCTTCAAAGTGTCTCCATTTTTTGAGAATAACCAAGTTTCTATCCAACCTTTTTATGCGAGTAAAGTACATGTCGCATAAAACATGTTTGTTTTGTGTCAGTAAAATGAATAGTGTGAGAAATGTTGATAGAAACGCTTTATGCGCACATATTGATATAATAACCATCATATCTTGGCTTCCCAGGCCCAGGCCGATAGTGGTCAAGTTCCTGAGGTTCAAGGACAAGGTAGCTGTTCTGGAAAGAGCCAAGAATTTGAGAGGAACGTATATCTTCCTCATCAAGAACTATCCTGAAGCTGTGCGCCAGAAGAGGAAAGAACTTATCCCAGCTATGAAAGCTGCCAGAGCACGTGGGGACATTGCTTTCATCCGCTATGACAGGCTCATTGTCCACCCTCCCTCCCAGAAGCTTGGAAGGGAGGGTGGGTTCATAGCTTCAACCCCGCAGCACACACACACACACACACACACACACACACACAAACACACACACACACACACATACACACACACACACACACACACACACACACACACACACACACCTATTGATTAATGGACTGCTGAATGTTAATATTTTTTTTCTTGCTTTGTTTGCTCTTTTCCATATTATGTCTATCTTTGATAATCTCCCCATGAAAAGGGAAAATAGCCCATATTAATATATGTAGCCTTAGAAATAAGATTCATGAAATCAACAACTTGCTAACATCAAATAACATTCATATTGGCCATTTCTGAGACTCACTAAGATAATTAATTTGATGATACAGAGCTATGCAAGGATATAACATATATAGAAGAGACAGAAACGCTTACCGGGGAGGTGTTGCTGTATATATTCAGAGCCATATCGCTGTAATGCTTAGAGAAGATCTTATGTCAAGTGTTAATTAAGTGTTGCAGGTTCACTTTGCACATCTAAAGCCTTTTGGGGTGTTGCTATAGGCCACCAAGTGCTAACAGTCAGTATCTAAATAATATGTGTGAAATGCTTGATAGTGTATGTGATGTAAACAGAGAGGTGTAATTTCTTGGGAACCTGAATATTGAGGTCCCTAAGAAAGCTTCTTACTGTAACCAGTACCTGTAATCTGGATCAGGTTATTAATCTACCAGGGTGTTTACAAACACTACAGGGACAAAATCCTCCACATGTATCGATCACATTTCTACTAATACTGTTGAACATTGTTCTAAAGCTGGATCTGTACCCATTGGATGCAGTGATCACAATATAGTGTCTATATCCAGGAACGCCTAAGTTCCAAATGTTGGGCCTAAAATAGTGTATAAAAGATCAATCAAAAGATTTTGCTGTGACTCTTACGTGGATCATGGTAAAAATATGTGTTGTTCTGATGTAATTAATAAGGAGCATCCAGGCGCTGCCCTTGATGAGTTTATGAAATTGCTTCTTCCAATTATTGATAAACATGCACCTCTTAAGAAACGGACTGTTAGACCTGTTACGAACTGTTAAGGCTCCATGGATTGATGAGGAATTGAGGAATTGGAAAACTGTATGGCCAACTTAGTCAGGAAATGCCAACAATGAACAATGAGCCATCGTATTTATGCATAAAAAAGAAATAATGAAAGAAAACTATTGTAAGTTTGAATTTTGTAAAGTTAGTGTGGGAAAGGTGGAAAAAGTATTGTTAACGGTCAATAATGACAAACCTCCTGGCATTGACAACATAGATGGAAAGCTACTAAGGATGGTAGCTGACTCTATAGCTATTCCTAACTGTCATATCTTTAATCTGAGCCTAGAGGAAAGTATTTGCCCTCATGCCTGAAGGGAAGCCAAAGTAATTCCGCTACCCAAGAGTGGTAAAGCGGGCTTTACTGGTACTAACAGCAAACCTATGAGCTTGCTGCCAGCTCTTAGCAAACTGTTGGAAAGAATTGTGTTTGACCAAATACAATTATATTTCTCTGTAAACAAATTAAGAAAAAACTTTCAGCATGCTTATAGAGAAGGGCACTAAACATGTACTGTACTGCACTGACACAAATGACTGATGATTGGTTGAAAGACATTAATAATAAGAAGATTGTGGGAGCTGTACTGTTAGATTTCCGTGGAGCCTTTGATATTATTGACAATAATCTATTGTTGAAAAAACACACGTGTTATGGCTTTTCAACATGTTCCATATCATGGATTCAGAGCTAATTATCTAATAGAACTCAAAGGGGTTTATTTAATGGAAGCTTCTCTAATATCAAACATGTAAAGTGTGGTGTACAGCAGGGCAGCTCTCTAGGCCCTCTACTCTTTTCTATTTTTACCAATGACATGCCACTGGCATTAAACAAAGCATGTGTATCCATGTATGCTGATGATTCAACCATACACGCATCAGCAACCACAGCTCATAACGTCACTCAAACCCTTAACAAAGAGTTGCAGTCTGTTTTGGAATGGGTGGCCCTGAACATCTCTAAAAGTAAGATCTACGTTCTCAACCTCAGCTGAATCTGGTAATGAATGGTGTGGCTGTTGAACAAGTTGAGGAGACTAAATTGCTTCGTGTTACCTTAGATTGTCAAACACTAATGGTCAAAACATATAGATTCAATGGTTGTAAAGATGGGAGAGGTCTGTCCATAATAAAGAGATGCTTTGCTTTTTTGACACCACATTCCAAAAAGCAAGTCCTGCAGGCTCTAGTTTGATCTTATCTTGATTATTGCCCAGTCGTGTGGTCGAGTGCTGCAAGGAAAGACCTGGCTAAGCTGCAGCTGGCCCAGAACAGAGTGGCACATCGTGCTCTTCATTGTAATCAGAGGGCTGAAATAAATGCTATGCATACCAGTCTCTCTTGTCTAAGAGTTGAGGAGAGACTGACTGCATCACTTCTTCTTTTCATGAAAAACATTGTGTTGAAAATGCCAAATTGTTTGTATAGTCAACTTACACACAGCTCTGACACACACACTTACCCCACCAGACATGCCACCAGAGGTCTTTTTACAGTCCCCAAATCCAGAACAAATTCAAGAAAGCGTACAGCATTATATAGCGCCATTATTGCATGGAACTCCGTTCAATCTCATATTGCTCAAATGAACAGCAAACCTGGTTTTAAGAAAACAATAAAGCAACACCTGACAGCACAACGCTTCTCCCCTATTTGACCTAGATAGTTTGTGTGTATGTATTGGTATGTAGGCTACGTGTGCCTTTTATTTTTTATGTTTATGTAGTTCTGTCCTTGTCTAGTAATGTTCTGCATTATGTCATGTTTCATGTTTTTAGTGGACCCCAGGAAGAGTAGCTGCTGCTTTTGCAACAGCTAATAGGGATCCTAATAAAACATAAAAAAAATATAAAAAAATATCAAAGTGGACTTGGAGTCATGCGATAATATGGTGTATGATGTGGTGTGTGGTCCTCCCTCTACGACTCGTCTGGAAAACATGCCGTTCATTAGGCTACAGATGAAATAAATCACGATGAACTTCAAAGCGTTGTGTAAGTGCAAGGTGATGAGCTTGATGCTCCTTTCCAATAAATACCAGAGTAGGCACACTCACTATGTAACGCATTTTTTGTTGTGAGAAAACCTTCAGTTGAGTTAGAAAATGCAGCGGAAACCCATTTTCCTTGCATTCTTTATTTAGTACATGTACATTTAACCGTAAAAGGTATTTTGAACGCAAGAAATGGCCTTCCTACTGATGACCTCGTGGAACTCTACACCACCGAGTATGCCTAGAGTATGCCTAGAGTATGCCTAGAGTATGCCAGTGTGTTGCTGGTGGGCTGCACAATGAAGCATTAAGCTGCACTGGATAGGGTACAGAAAAGGGCAAGCAAGATAATAACCAAAAAACTAAGATTGTTTTTCTGCATAATTCAGTCTTGTTGAGTACAAGCATAAATAAAATAACCCCCCCCCCCAAAAAATGGTCAAACTGTTTCAGCCACCTGATTCTAACTAACCTACACCTGCTCAAGAAAACAATACGAGATCATTTCAATTCATACGGTTAAGTGCCCCCCTTCCTTACCACTCAGTCAGTACTAGTAGTAACCTCTACAGTAGTGTCAAATATCTTCTCTTCACTGCCTGAGCTGTGGGCAATGAAGAGGTAAGCAGGGATCGTTCCATTTCCACAGTTTTCCTTCCTCTTCCCCTCTCTGAGTGTTACTATTCCAGTAACGGACGTTTCTGAAAGGGTGTGAAACTAAGGGTTACGTAACCGTGACCACATATTGAGGCCGCCACGGTGTGTGCGTGTGTGTGTGTGTGTGTGTGCAGATGTATGTGTGTGTCGACCATGCATGGAGGATGTAAAAAACTATATGTTCTGGTCCCCTGCTTAGTGCTCAGCTGCTAACCCCCTCCTCTCCCTCTCTTTCTCTCTCTCTTTCTCTCGCCATCCCTCTCTCCCTCCACAGACTCCTTAGGTTGTTTCTGAGTGTGCTGATTGGCTAGTCTGTTGAACAAGGAGCTAGCAGAGGGCAGTGAGGCAGGTTAACCTGAAGGGACAGAAGACATTATCCCTAAGCAAAATAGCCTGGAGGGAGCCTTCTAGCCATTGTCAGTGTCTGACTCTCTGTTTAAACCATCAGATTGGACTTCTGTTTAACCAAACAGAGCTAGAAAGCCAGCCAAAGCTGCTGAAAACATTGGGTTTTGGGTTGAAGAAAGATAATTATTATATGACAATTTGTATGTGAATGTCATATTCAGTAGTGAATGACTGATGATTGCATTGACAGTAGCCACACTGCTGCTGGAGTGATTGCTCTGAGCCTTGAATCTGTCAGCAGAAAGACTCACCAAGCATCTCACAAGCTAGAGTTGCTTGGTTTCTAATGAGTAGAGAGCTGTAACTTTGAGTATCTTGCAGCTCTCGTCCTCCCTTTTCTCTCAATCCCTATCTCACTTCTATCGCAACCCCTCTCTCTCTCCCTCATTTCTCTTTCTCTCCTCTCTCTCACATCTTTTATTCCCAACCCCTCTCTCTCTCTCACTCCTCTCGCCTTCTCTCTCCCGCCTCTCCTTACCCCCCCCCCCTCTCTGTATGTCAGTCTCTCTCTGTATGTCAGTCTCTCTCTGTATGTCAGTCTCTCTCTGAGTAGGAGAGGCAGTTATTAATGTGACAGAGGACAAAAGGACGGTTCGGATGAGATCAATCACTGGGTCCCAGGCAGGCAGGCAGGGGACGACAAGGGTTGCTTCCCAAATGGTACCCTATTCCCTTTATAGTGCACTACTTTTCACCAGGGTCCATAAGGGCTCTGGTCAAAAGTAGTGCTTTGTGTAAGGAATAGGGTGCCATTTGGGAGGCAGAAAATGAGACACGGTACAGATGGACGCTTTTAATAGACCCAATCATCTGTGGGCACCGGCCAGCCTCCTTCTTCTGGGCCACAGGTGGCAGTTGGCATTTTTTAGCTGTCTTCTCCTCCTTCTCTCTCTCTCCCTCTCTATTCTTCTCCTCTCTATCTCCCCTGCCTCTCTCTCTCTCTCTCTCTCTCTCTCTCTCTCTCTCTCCCTCCCTCTCTCTCTCACTCCCTGTCCCACAACACTCGGAGGAGTGCCTCCTCGGCTGAAAGAGCGATCATTTCAGGGCTGAAGTGAGATCACTCACTTGACGTATGTATGTGTGTGCATGCTGCAGGATGTTTTCAGGCTGCAGTGGATGAATCGAGTTAGAATGATCAATCAATCAACCAGTGTTTACCTATCACATTGATGGATAAGGACAATTATCAACCGACGCCCAGCCTAAAGTATCTATTGATAAGATCTCAAGCTTAATTCTCTTGAATATAAAAGGTTTTAAAAGGAATGGTGGAGAGAGAGAGAGAGGGAGTGAGTGAGGGTAGAGTATGGAGGAGAGAGGGAGGGAGGAAGAGAGAGAGAGAGAGAGAGAGGGAGTCAGTGAGGGTAGAGTATGGAGGAGAGAGAGAGCCCAGTTCCCATAGCAGCAACAATGGACCAGTGATGGAGTGGGAGAAGCAGAGTGAGGTAGAGAGAAAGAGACGGAGGGAGAGAAGAAACAGAGCATGGTGGAGAGAGCAAAAGAGAAAGAGAGCCTGTTGTATTTACATGTAATTAGACATGGCAGAACGAAAGGAAAGAAGACAAGCTGAAGTGGGTCAGGAGCAGCCACACACACACACACACATGATCCTACTTATAACTTCAATGACTCCCACAACATGTTTGATACCACATATATTTTTTTATCACTTTGGTACATTCCAAACTGGTCACGCTTGTAACGCAGCCAGTCTTTCATTCAAAACCTGTCATTGTGTATTCATTTGGATTGTAAAAATCTTTCACCACGCAACCATTGATTCAAAATATAAGTTGATTGTGAAATACACAACATAATGATCACTTTTTCAATGTAGTCGTTTGAACTACCAGTTAATCCAATAGCAAACAATGCAAGATACGTGTTTCAAATCGCCCTTAGAAGTACTGAAAGTAATATGCAACAGTACTGTAAATTACAGTAGATTACACAGTTTTCACATGTGGCAGTACACTTACATAATCCAACAAAAATCTATAATTGACAGAAAATCTATAATTTCCATAATATCTATCCAATGTGTGCTCAATGAAGGCATTCTCTACAATCATTCATACAAAGATTCTATTTTCAGATATAATAGCAACATCGGTCTACTGTCTGTAATCAAATGTAAGAAATAAAATGAAAAAATTAAATGAATGAAAATAAAACCTACTCTTTATCATGCATTCATTTGCATCATCCCTATCTTGAGCATTTGGCCATAAATTCTCATCCACATCACAGTGAATGTCCTCATTGTTCATGCACAGCGGGAAACACCTTTTGGCATGGCAAATCCAAGCTTGACATTGGTCTGCATTGATGTTGTCGCATGCCTCATCCATGGCCAGGAGGGTTGCACGCTCATGGGGATGGCGATAACACACCTTCCACCTCCATGCTGAAAAAAAAGTCTCAATAGGGTTGAGGAAAGGAGAGTACGGTGGCAGGTATACGGTGCATTCGGAAAGTATTCAGGCCTCTTGACTTTTAGTCACTTTGATACGCTGCAGCCTTATTCTAAAATGAATTGTTTTTTTCCCTTCATCAATCTGCACACACTACCCCATAATGAATAAAGCAAAAACAGGTTTCAACATTTTTGCAAATGTATTACAAAATATCCGGAAATATGACATTTACAGTGCATTCGGAAGGTAATCAGACACCTTCCTTTTTCCACATTTTGTTACCTTACAGCCTTATTCTAAAATTGATTAAATTACTTTTTTCCCCTCATCAATCTATATAATCCCATAATGACAAAGAGAAAACAGGTTTTTAGATTATAATTTTTTTTAGACAGACGCTTGGCATTCAGGTCAAAGAGTTCAATTTTGGTTTCATCAGACAAGAGAATCTGGTTTCTCATGGTCTGAGAGTCCTTTAGGTGCCTCTTGGCAAACTCCAAGCGGGCTGTCATGTGCCATTTACCAAGGAGTCTTCTGTCTGGCCACTACCAATAAGGCCTGATTGGTGGAGTGCTGCAGAGATGGTTGTTCTTCTGGAAGGTTCTCCCATCTCTACAGACGAACTCTGGAGCTCTGTCAGAGTGACCATCGGGTTCTTGGTCACCTCCTTGACCAAGGCCCTTCTCCCCCTATTGCTCAGTTTGGCCAGGACGCCAGCTCTAGGAAGAGTCTTGGTGGTTGCAAACTTCTTCTATTGAAGAATTATGGAAGACACTGTGTTCTTGGGGACCTTCAATGCTGCAGAAATGTTTTGGTACCCTTCCCCAGATATGTGACTCGACACAATCCTGTCTCGGAGCTCTACGGATAATTCCTTTAACCTCATGGCTCGGTTTTTGCTCTGGCATGCACTCTCAACTGTGGGACCTTATAAAGACAGGTGTGTGCCTTTCCAAATCAAGTCCAATCAATTGAATTTACAACAGGTGGACTCAAATCAAGTTGTAGAAACATCTGAAGGATGATCAAAGGAAACAGGATGCACCTGAGCTCAATTTCGAATTTCATAACAAGGGTCTGAATACTTACGTAAATCAGGTATTTCTATTGAAAAATTTGTATCAATTTGAAAAAATGTCTAAAAAACATTTAGCTTTGTCAGTATGTAGATTGATGAGGATAAAAAAATAAAAAAAATAGAATAAGGTTGTAATTAACTAAATGTGGAAAAAGTCAAGGGGTCTGAATACTTTCTGAATGCGCTGTAGGGTCACGAATCGGGGATGTGCCTAAAACCATGCCTGAACCACCTCTGCAGGGTGGAACCTGACATTGTCCCACACAATGACATAAGTGACCCCTTCACCTTGACAGGCCTTCTCAATTTCATTGAGAAACACAATGTGCAGCATTGCAGGATCCAAGTAATGGCCTGCGTCCTACTACACCATCTTCAGAGATAGCTGCGCACATGGAGATGTTTCCCCCACCTTGTCCAGGCCCTTGGACGGTCGCCTGTAGGCTGACGAGGTTCCGCCCGCGGCGCCGAGTTTTGGCCAGGTTAGCCCGCTTCATCAACAAAGATATACTTGTGATGGTTCACAGCAGCATCAAGCACCATCCCCATCTAAAAATATATTTTGGTTAGTTATTTTTACAGTATAGTTCCAGGATGATATTGTGAAGTAGCATGTGCATTAACAGTAAAAGTAATACAGTATATAGTGCTGTACCTGAACATACTCGGCCAGCATTTGTTTCACCCGGTCGTTGTTTCTCTCAAAAGGTGGGGGCGATTGTTGGTAGAATGATGAATGCCACATTGGCAAAGGTGTCACTGTTCTCAATCAATAGCCTGCTTTGTTTCGGACATCCGTATGTCATTCCTGGACCTCACCATTTCCACCAGTGCCCACTCCTGCTGGTCGGTCAGCACACGGCTACCACCATGGGGTCTTCTGTCAATTCTGAGGGTAGAACAGAGTATACTGTCAATAGATCATACTGTACGAATATTGTAACATGTTTTGTGAATTTACATGCATTACAATACATGTATGTAATTTGCTTTCAATGTAATGGTAAAGCATAGTGCATATCCTGCTGACTTATAGGTTTTCTTGGCAAAATGTTATTTCTTGGTGAATCTTTTCAGATTGGGGTGAACTAATCTGGCAGCCTCGGCCATGGTAAGGTCTCTGTTTACCACATGGTCAACGACGGTGGCTCGGACTTTATTATACAGAAGGGCTCCTTGCCTTCTGCCTCGCTCTCTCTGATGTCCACCTCTATTGACGTCACCAATGCCCACCTCTTTGACCTCTTTGATGGGGCCCATGCCTACCTCTTTGACCTCTTTGATGGGGCCCATGCCTACCTCTTTGACCTCTTTGATGGGGCCCATGCCTACCTCTTTGACCTCTTTGATGGGGCCCATGCCTACCTCTCTGGCCTCTTTGATGGGGCCCATGCCTACCTCTCTGAGCTCTTTGATGGAGCCCATGCCTACCTCTCAGCTCTTTGATGGGGCCCATACCTACCTCTTTGACCTCTTTGATGGGGCCCATGCCTACCTCTCTGACCTCTTTGATGGGGCCCATGCCTACCTCTCTGACCTCTTTGATGGGTCCCATGCCTACCTCTCTGAGCTCTTTGATGGGGCCCATGCCTACCTCTTTGATCTCTTTGATGGGGCCCATGCCTACCTCTTTGACCTCTTTGATGGGGCCCATGCCTACCTCTCTGACCTCTTTGATGGGGCCCATGCCTACCTCTCTGAGCTCTTTGATGGGGCCCATGCCTACCTCTTTGATCTCTTTGATGGGGCCCATGCCTACCTCTCTGACCTCTTTGATGGGGCCCATGCCTACCTCTCTGACCTCTTTGATGGGGCCCATGCCTACCTCTCTGACCTATTTGATGGGGCCCATGCCTACCTCTCTGACCTCTTTGATGGGGCCCATGCCTACCTCTCTGACCTCTTTGATGGGGCCCATGCCTACCTCTCTGACCTCTTTGATGGGGCCCATGCCTACCTCTCTGACAGGCTCCTTTGATCCTTTTTGATCTCTTTGATTTCTTCCTCTCCCTTGCAGTCTATTATGCTACATGTTGAAAGAAATTGCAAATGTTCACACACCCCCTTTCACATCTATATGATGACCAATTGTGATGACCACTATGTGAAATCAATTAGCAATAACGAGTAGTCATTATGTATGGTTATTATATACCATACATGTCATTTACATGTTTATACTTTAAAAACACACATTCTATTTCTCTAGTTCTCAAAATCCATATATACATATAACAGTTTCCATTCTTCTGGGAAGGCTTTCCACTAAATGTTGGAACATTGCTGCGGCGACTTCCTTCCATTCAGCCACAAGAGCGTTACTGAGGTCAGGCACTGATATTCGGCGAGTAGGCTTGACTTGCAGTCGGCATTCCAATTCATCGCTAAGGTGTTTGATGGGGTTGAGGTCAGGGCTCTGTTCAGGCCAGTCAAGTTCTTCCACACCGATCTCGACAAACCATTTCTGTATGGACCTCGCTTTGTGCAGGAAAGGGCCTTCCCCAAACTGTTGCCACAAAGTTGGAAGCACAGAATCATCTAGAATGTAGCGTTAAGATTTCCCTTTACAGGATCTAAGGGGCCTAGCCCGAACTATGAAAAACAGCCCCAGACCATTATTCCTCCTCCACCAAACGTTACAGTTGGCACTATGCATTGGGGCAGATAGCGTTCTCCTGGCATCTACCAAACCCAGATCCGTCCATCGGACTACCAGATGATGAAGCAGGATTCATGACTCCAAAGAACGTGTAACCACTGCTTCAGAGCCCAATGGCGGCGAGCTTTACACCACTCCAGCCTACGCTTGGCATTGAGCATGGTGATCTTAGGCTTGTGTGCGGCTGCTCGGCTATGGAAACCCATGTCATGACCCATTTCACAGTTCTTGTGCTGATGTTGCTTCCAGAGGAAGTTTGGAACTCGGTAGTGAGTATTGCAACCGAGGACAGACTATTTTTACTCGCTACGCGCTTCAGCACTCGGTGGTCCCGTTCTGTGAGCTTGTGTGGCTTACCCCTTCACAGCTGAGCCGTTGTTGCTCCAAGACATTTCCACTTCACAATCACAGCACTCACGGTTGACCAGGGCAGAAATTTGACAAACTGACTTGTTGGAAAGGTGGCATCCTATGACGGTGCCACGTTGAATGTCACTGAGCTCTTTAGTAAGGCCATTCTACTGCATTCTACTGCCAATGTTTTTCTATGGAGATTGTATTGCTTTGTGGCCGATTTTATACCCCTGTTGGCAAAGGGTGTGGCTGAAATAGCCGAATCCATTAATTTGAAGGGGTGTCCCCATACTTTTGTATATATAGTGTATTTCTAGATGAATGTTGTACTTAGTCAATTGAAAATATGCTTTGAGCAACAACAAAAAAAAACAGCCTTTTTGATGATCTGTTTTGAGTTTTGTACTAAGAGTTGTGACATTTTACCACATACTTATGAAAATAGTACCAAAGCAATTAAAAAATGAAATCATTTCTTGATTTAGCTTCCTATTCCCTGTAGTTGTATACTTTGGCCACGTATTCAGTATTCCTACCTATATTCACTAGAGTTGGTGTTATTCTCAGGTTTGGTTATTCTAGGGGTGTCTCTATCCAGTATAATCTGGTTTAAACACACAGCAGGGAGTTTGCTGTCTGCCCAGAGTGTTTCTACCTCCAGCACACCTTTCCTCTCCATAAATCTACAGGACAGGTACACGGAGTGCTCTCTCTCTCCTCTGGCTCTCATTCTCTCTCTTTCAATATATCATTCGCTCTCTCATCTTGTCTCTCGCTCTTTCTCTCTCCCTCCGCATCTCTTTCTCTCCCATTCTATTGTCCGAACCTGGCGAGGGTAGGCAGAGAAAGCTGATAATCATCTGTCTTACTGTATATACAGTTATATTTGTCTAGCTTCTGTGTATATCTGTGTGTTTTAATGGATACCAAACCCACTCGGCTTCTCTTTAGAGAGTTAAAACCTTTACTCACAGTCCTAGTGTCTCCATTATAGGAGAGTTGAGTAAGCCAGCCAGGCCATGATTGACCGCAGCAGAGGGCAGACAACATGGCCTTCAGCTCAAACAGCACTGGGAACCTCGGCATGGCCACTCAGGACTGTGTAGAGAGTACGACTGCAGTGCCAGCCAAGGTCAATAGAAGGCTTTAGCAGCTTACAGGAGTAAATAAGCGTGGAGAGGGAGAACAACGGACCCAGATGGACCTGTAAAACGTTTTATAAGAGGACGTATGGTAAAGCAGATAACAGGGACGGAAGATGGAGGATGGGGGTTTTACATGTAAAAATAGTAGAGTCACTGTGGGAATCCTAGGGTTCAATTCAATCTGTAACGCTGAAGATCCGCACTACAGTGAGATTTAAAGGCAATGTTCTTGCGTTGCGGAGACTACATCCATGGTAAACACTGCATACAGGTAACTGCCAAAATAAAGGGAACACCAACATAAAGTGTCTTAATAGGGTGTTGGGCCGCC
Organism: Oncorhynchus clarkii lewisi; assembly: GCF_045791955.1. Lineage (NCBI taxonomy): Eukaryota > Metazoa > Chordata > Actinopteri > Salmoniformes > Salmonidae > Oncorhynchus > Oncorhynchus clarkii. Next base: position 30,169,167 of record NC_092154.1, read on the forward strand.
ATGAGCCAGAACAGTTTAAATGCACCTTGGCGTAGATTCTACAAGTGTTTGGAACTCTATCGGAGGGATCTGACACCATTCTTCCACGAGAAATTCCATAATTTGGTGAATCTCCCGTAAGTGTACAATTGGGTTGAGATCTGTTGACTGAGACAATCATGACATCTGGGCTACATCGGTTTTATGCTCATCACAACATTCAGTGACCACTCGTGCCCTGTGGATGGGGGCAAAATAATGGCCTATCCAGCATTTGTATTCATTAACATAAGCATGATGGGATGTTAATTGTAAATTAATTTAGGAATCACACCTGTGTGGAAGCACTTGCTTTTAATATACTTTGTATCCCTAATTTACTCAAGCGTTTTCATTATTTTGGCAGTAATCTGTATGTCGGCTCAATCGGAAATGCACATTTTCAACGCTACGGATTGAATTGAGCCCCTAATGTCTTAGTCTAGTGTCTGTCTCATGGGCCCTAAGGTGGTATATGGTCAATATACCACAGCTAAGGGCTGTTCTTATGCACAACGCAAAGTGGAGTACCACAAACCCCTGAGGTACCTTATTGCTATTATAAGCTGGTTAACAACGTAATTAGAGCAGTAAAAATAAGTTTTGTCATACCCGTGGTAAACGGTCTGATATATCATGGCTGTCAGCCAATCAGCTTTCAGGGCTCAAACTACCCAGTTTATAATGTTCCAAATATCGCAGAAATTACAGAATGTTCAGCATCAGGATTAACAATGAAAAGGAGGATAAAAAGAGACATGGATGTTAACTATTCCCTTTTGTGCATCGTAATGTAAAGATTGAACCATTTTATAAGCAAATTACTACAGAATCTTCACTGCATGAACTACTGGGCAAAGAGACTAATTGGAATACCAAATGCCTGAGCTGATGCAAAATGGCACCCTATTCCCTATTTAGTGCGCTACTTTTGACCAGGGCCAATTGGGCTCCGGTCAAAAGCAGGGGAGTATATAGGGAATAGGGTGCCTTTTGGGACGCAGACAGCGTCTTCATAGCACGGACATGTGGCCTAGTTTCATGTTGCATTAGCATAGCATGATGGAGAGAACGATAAGTGCAGAACACATAGCAGCTTATCACCCAATCAAATTAATACATCTGCTCATTCTGGGATGGAGGATATGGAATGGTTAGTACAGTTCATGTATGTGCCAGTAGATGGCAGCACTAACACACATACTGTACATACATAGCATGGAGACACCGCAAACATACACACATGCACGCACGCATGCACACTTCCCTTTGGCAAGCTTTCATTGTGCTGAGGAGCTCGTAAACGTCTAAGAAACACGTGCAGATATATCTGCCTTCGCTCCTCTGTGTACACAGTGCCACTCAAGTGGGTTGTCATGTGCCTTTTACTGAGGAGTGGCTTGCATTTGGCCACTCTACCATAAAGGCCTGATTGGTGGAGTGCAGCAGAGGTGGTTGTCCTTCTGGAAGGCTCTCCCATCTCCACAGAGGAACTCTGGAGCTCTGTCAGAGTGACCATCGGGTTCTTGGTCACCTCCCTGACCAAGGCTCTTCTCCCCCTGTTGCTCTTGGCAGGGCTCTAGGAACAGTCTTAGTGGTTGCAAACTTCTTCCATTTAAGGTATTTCTGTTTTTAATTTGTAATAAACTTGCAAAAATGTATAAAAAACTGTTTTCGCTTTGTCATTATGTGTGTAGATAAAAAAAAAAAATGGAATCAATTTTAGAATAAGGTTGTAACGTAACAAAATGTGGAAAAAGTCAAGGGGTCTGATCACTTTCCAAATGCACTGTATGTGTGTGCGCGTGTGTGTCTGTTCCAGAAACAGCATTAGAGTTTATGAGGAGAGGCCAAATAGCATCCTATTCACTATTTAGTGCACTACTTTTGATCAAGGCCCATAGGGCTCTGATCAGAAAGTAGTACATTAAATAACGAATAGGGTACCATTTGGGACGCATCGAGAGAGATGCTGTTTCTCCAATCTGTAAGTCTGGACTGTCTCCACTCACACTGTCTTCCTAATGCAAATCCCATCTAGGGCAAAGGGAGGGAGGTAGGGAGGCTCTGAAACAACCAACAGTCATGCTGTGACACACACACACACACACACACACATACACACACACACACACACACACACACACACACACACACACACACACACACACACACACACACACACACACACACACACACTGCGACACACAGGACCCTCACTTTGGGGAGGAAATCACACATCTTCCTAATCGAGACTGAAAATGTTTCTTCACTCCAACAAGAGCTCGTTAAGAGGCAAACGAGATGGCTAATTAGAATGCTCTCAGCAAACATTGACATCTCTCCTCTTCCTCCCCTCATCCACGCAATTATTCAGTCCACTGCTCGCTTGCGTTCACATAAACACGCAGTGGGTGTCACAGAGAGAAAGTTGTTGTTCTGATAACCCCATTTCATGCTACGTATGTTCATCCCTCCCTCCCTCCCTCCCTCCCTCCCTCCTTTCACGTCTGTAGGGCTTGTGGTGGTGGAGCTGATCAAGCTTTGACCTTGAGAAGACAGACCGTGTGTGTGTATGCGTGTGTGTGTGTGTGTGTGTGTGTGTGTGTGTGTGTGTGTGTGTGCATGAGGCAGCCAAGCAAGGAGGCAGCACGTAGCTAATCTATGGAGCATGTCGTTCATTGGCAGTGCCTGAGAATGAGCAACTAGCGTCGGTCGCTCGATAGCTCACTACAGATGCTTGTAAGTGAAGCCCAAGTGTTACAAGACATGATGTACTCAGAATCACATAACACCACTGTTCTGCTCCCTATTTACTCACAGTGTGGAGGATGTTGTGCTGAAACAGTGAATGGTTGTACTGTAGCCTATCACTGTTGGAAACACCTCCAACTTCCCCATAAACAATTGTAGTCCTGCTATATCCAGCCCGGTGGGAGTTAAAACTGTCCTCTGGCAGGAGAGCACTCATCTCACTCACTCATTCTCTCTCTCTCTCTCTCTCTAGAGAAGAGGCAGCCTTAGTAGCTAATCTTCTCTCTTCTCCTCTCCTCAGCTTCCTCTCCTTTCCTCTCGTCCATCCCTAAGGAACTCACACAGGCAAAGATAAGCCCCAACTCTTCTCCATCACTGCTCAGAGAGCTCACCCATAAAACCATAGAGAGGGAGAGCACTGTGGGCATTATCTAGGGTGGGCAACCTTCTCAGGACGGCTTCAAGCAATGACGTGAGGATCCCCTCTTTGTATATGTAGTCGAGAAGCGTAACACCTGACAGTGACACTTTTTTAATGATCTTCATGGAAATGTCACAATAGTCAACATCAGTGCATATAGTTTCATGTCTGTGTAATTATCGTTGAAAAATACATGATGATAGTTCAGTTACAAAACAACGCTGATGCAAAATGAGCACACCTCTCCATTCCAGAATATCAAAACACTAGAGGAGTGGTAGTATGCCAACTGTATTAATGGGATCCAGTCATGAGGGAACAGTTTCAAAGTGTGTCTCTCTAACCTGTTTTGGAAGACATTTGATTTGTCCGTGCTTCCTTCTCTGTGTCTCAACTCTTCTCTCATTTCACCTATTCTCTCCTCTCCAGGGGACCTCTTGAGACTGACTTGAGGGTGTGCGGAGGATCTGACGCACGCACACACACACACAAACACACACACACACACACACACACACACACACACGTACGTTCACACATACACGTTCTGTACATGCAATGTAATGTAGGAGAAGACACAGAAATACTTAGAACGTGTATGCACGGAATAGTACACAAGCGTGCACATGCAGACACGCGCACGCACACACACCGTCCAGCCAGCCAGCCCCGCTAACCACTGTCTGATCGATTTGTTGGAGCAGCACAGCCTCTCTGCTTTCATCTTTAAGCATAGCGTGGAGGTGGCCCCTGGAGCTTACCCCCTCCTCACCCACAATCAACCTCCCTAACCTCCTCCTCACCCCTCGCTCCTGGAGCTCAGAACCAGTGTTGTAGTACTTGAGTTCAGCACTCCCTCACCATCCTCACACCTGCCCTCACCCCTTTACCATAATATATGCCATTTAACAGACACTTTTATCCAAAGTGACTTACAGTCATGCGTATATATATTTTAGATATGGGTGGCCCCAGAAATCAAACCCACAACCCTAGCATTGCTAACACTGTGATCTACCAACTGAGCCACACAGGACCATCTCTCCTTCCCATCATCTCTCCTCATTCCCACTCACCCCTCCCTATATCCCCCCTCAACCCTTCTCCCACGTGGCGCCCACCTCTCTGAAACGGAGCTCATCATCATAGCGACCGCTGCCATTGGTTCACCTGGGGACATCGCTCGGCTCCACGGCAACTAGAGGAGCTGTCGGACTGACCGAAGCGAGGGGGGGCTGCTTCCTCCGTAACTACTTCTGACAGGTGAGGAGGAGAGAGGAGGGGGAGGAGATGAGAGCACAGCTGTGACCGCATCGGCTTAGGTTTGGTTGTTTGGGAGGGCTTGGGATGTTTTGTTATTTTCTGTCCCCGAGGACAGAGATGTCACACTTGCACTGCTTCATGTTTGTGTACCTGGCAGCATCAATAACTGATATGTAGTCCTACTTCGTATTTTCAAAAAGCAGGATATATATCCCCGAAGACTTGATATTTGGGGTTTTTGAAAAGTAGCTTTGCATGTATGTAATATAGTTTCAAGTTTTATTAGTCGTATGTATGGGGTACATCGTCCAACAAAATGCTTACTTGCACGTTCCTTCTCTTCAATGCAACACCAATAAGAAAATATAAGAATATGAAAATAAAGTCAATGGCTCAGTAGAATAGAAAACGTTTTAGCATCAGTATAATACTGGAAGGCACAATTTATAGTCCAATATTTACACATGTATTGGGGAAGGGGGGATTAGGGGCAAGTGTTTAAATTGAGCAGTAATAAGAGTCTAGTAGCAGCAGTTGTGATGTGTGTGTAGCATGAATGTATATGTGTGTTTAAGTACAGTATGTCTGTGTGTTTGTGTGAGTGAGTGCATGAGAATGTGGAGAATCAGAGCAGGTGGTGAGTCCAGTTCAAGTGTTCAGCAGTCTGATGGCTTGTAGATAGAAACGGTCTCTGAGCCTGTTGGTATCATACCTCATGCTGTGATACTGTCTGCCCGACAGTAAGGGAGAGAACAGCTTGTGGGTGAGGTGTGTGGGGTCCTTTGGCACGCCAAATGTCTTCATCCGCCTTAAGAAGTAGAGACGGTGCCTTCTTGACAAGAGTGGTGGTGTTGTTGGTCCATTTCAAGTCCTCGGTGATGTGAACGCTGAGGAACTTAAATCTCGTGACTCTCTCTACTGAAGTCCCGCTGATGTGGTTCAGGGGCATGTTCTTTCCTCTGCTTCCTGAAGTCAACAATCAACTCCTTTGTTTTGCTGATGTTGTTGTCATGACACCACAATGCCAGTTCACTTACCTCCTCCCTATAGGCTGACTCGTTATTGTTGGTTATCAGGCCAACAACCGTGGTGTCGTCAGCAAACTTGATGATGTAGTTGGTGTCATGCAAAGCCACACAGTCGTGGGTGAACAGGGAGTACAGCAGAGGACTGAGGACACACCCCTGAGGGACCCCTGTGTTAAGTCAGTGTGGAGGAGGTGTTGTTGCCAATCCTCACAGCCTGTGGTCTGCCCGTCAGGAAGTCCAGGATCCAGTTGCTGAGGATGGTGTCCAGACCCAGGGCTCTGAGCTTGTTGTCGAGCTTGGAGGGAACAATATTGTTGAATGCTGAACTGCAGTTAATGAACAGCATTCTTACGTAGGTGCTCCTCTTGTCCAGCTGTGTTACGGCCATGTGAGTAGAGGTGGAACTGTCATCGTCCGTGGATCTGTTGGAGTGGTACGCCTATCCTACCCTATCCTATCCTACCCTACCCTATCCAATCCTACCCTATCCTACCCTATCCTACCCTACCCTAGCCTATCCTATCCTATCCTACCCTATCCTACCCTATGCTATCCTACCCTATCCTATCCTATCCTACCCTACCCTATCCTATCCTACCCTATCCTACCCTATGCTATCCTACCCTATCCTATCCTATCCTACCCTATCCTATCATATCCTATCCTACCCTACCCTACCCTATCCTACCCTATACTACCCTATCCTACCCTATCCTACCCTATCCTATCCTACCCTATGCTATCCTAACATCCTACCCTATCCTATCCTATCCTATCCTGTACTGTACTGTACTGTACTAAACTGTGTTTCAGGACTTATTGAACAATATTGAACCACTGCAGGCTCTCAAAAGTGTTAATTTACACATGGAGACTGGGTGAAGAACAGAGCAGAGCAGAGCTGGGGAATGTGATGCTATAGCCATTTTCATCGCAGTGTCACTCAGGGATAGGGAGAAATTGAGAGCGAGCAAATGAAACTGCCACCACTGTCTCCCGCATGGTTTTATCTGGCTCTGTATGAATTAGGAAGCCCGTATGAAAAGGGCACTAATATGGATTTGCGAGGAAGGCCTCCCCGTATAAAGATATAGCTCAGCAAGCACTCAGGGTGTGTGTGTCCCTAATGGGACCCTATTCCCTATATAGTTCACTTATTTGGACCAGGGCCCTATGGTAGTAGTGCACTATATAGGGGATAGGTTGCCATTTGGGATGTGATCTGGGCCTTGGTGGCCACCAGGGATCACAGGGCATATATTTCATCACGAAGGCTGAACGGGAAATTAGCAGTGCATGACAGGAAAATACTGGGCGTGAAATTAGCTACAGCTCCCTCTCCTCTCCTCCACCATGATCCCTCTCTCCCCTGATGTCAGTGCGTCGGTCGTTGGGCTGGGTGTGCAGCATTTACGCTGTGTGTGTGAATGTGTGTGAGTATAGCATTGACGCTGTAGTATCTTTTCACATCAATCTGTAAATGAGCTGACAGATCAAATGCATATGATTAGATATGTCAGAACCACCAGGAGGTTAGATTAGCTTGAGTGGAGCAACTTCTATAAGGCTTCTTCTCACTGGTGGAATAGGGGCTACTGTAGGCCTGCAGCGAAAGTCATTGCTGATGTTATTTTCTGAATACCAACTCCTGCAGAGTCAATCAAGATCATATGATGTTACTTCCTACTCCTGCATGGCTTATTGCACTGTAACAGACCACAACAGACTAGGTGTAGCAGGGCCTGTGCTTGTCCTTGACCTACATTGTAATGCGTTAGAGCATATCACTCCTATGGGAGTGAGGGACTCCACATTTCCACACTTGACCACTGAGACATGAATTGGAGGTTGTACCTGAATCGCTGCTGTATTTTTCTTTCTGCGTGAGTGAATACTGAACAGTGTTTCAAGGTTATCACTCAGGTAGAGTGACATGCTCTGCATCCCTGTAATAACTACTTTCCTCTGGGATCAGCAGTGACATTGTGAGCCAGTGAAAGGTTCTGTAACCCTGTATTAACTGGTGTCAGGTGTAGTGACACGTGTTGTATCCCCGTGATAACTGGTGTCCAATGGGATAAACAGGTGCAGTGACATTTGTTGCGTCCCTGTTATGAATGGTTTCACATCCTGTAATAACTAGTGACTTTGTGGGCGGCATGCAGCAGCTGACTGAGGCCTTTTGGGTAAACGGATTAGGGAGTGTCGAACCATCTCTGAACACTAGCTAATAAAGAGCGATGCACTTACACCTTTCTTCTGCTCTCTCTCTCTCTCTCTCTCTGTCTGTCTGTCTGTCTCTCTCTCTCTCTCTGTCTGTCTCTCTGTCTCTCTCTCTCTCTCTCTCTCTCTCTCTCTGTCTCTCTCTCTGTCTCTCTCTGTCTCTCTCTCTCTCTCTCTCTCTCTCTCTCTCTCTCTCTCTCTCTCTCTCTCTCTCTCTCTCTCTCTCTCTCTCTCTCTCTCTCTCTGTCTCTCTCTCTGTCTGTCTCTCTGTCTCTCTCTCTCTCTCTGTCTCTCTCTCTGTCTGTCTCTCTGTCTCTCTCTCTCTCTCTCTCTCTCTTTATCTTTCTCTCTCTCTCTCTCTTTCCAGTGCCGGTTGTAGCATTTTCAGGACCCTTAGCTTTTAATTTGATGTAAAACATATGAAGATCTGTTTGTGTCTTTGCCATGTTTGTAGCATGTCCATACATGTTTGGCATGGCAAGGAGTATGTTCACACGCACACTAATAATTTTATATTATACTGACTATGCCAGTAGGCCGAGTAAGGCATTAGTCATGTAAACACCTTACTCTTGTTATCTTAATCAGTGTAAGGTCATACACTCTGCACCCCCCACAGAAACTTCCCCAAGCCTCCCCATTTCTCCTTCACCCAAATCCAGATAGCTGATGTTCTGAAAGAGCTGCAAAATCTGGACCGCTACAAATCAGCTTGGCGAGACAATCTGGACCCTCTCTTTCTAAAATGATCCGCCTCAATTGTTGCAACCCCTATTACTAGCCTGTTCAACCGTTCTTTCATATTGTCTGAGATCCCTAAGATTGGAAAGCTGCCGCCGTCATCCCCCTCTTCAAAGGGGGAGACACTCTAGACCCAAACTGTTACAGACCCATATCTATCCTACCCTGCCTTTCTAAAGTCTTCGAAAGTCAAGTTAATAAACAGATCACCGACCATTTCGAATCCCACCGTACCTTCTCCGCTATGCAATCTGGTTTCCGAGCTGGTCATGGGTGCACCTCAGCCACGTTCAAGGTCCTAAACAATATCACATAACTGCCATCGATAAAATACAATACTGTGCAGCCGTCTTCATCGACCTGGCCAAGGCTTTCGACTCCGTCAATCACCGCATTCTTATTGGCAGACTCAACAGCCTTGGTTTCTCAAATGACTGCCTCACCTGGTTCACCAATGGTAGAGTTCAGTGTGTCAAATAGGAGGGTCTGTTGTCCGGACCTCTGGCAATCTCTATGGGGGTGCCACAGGGTTCACATCTCGGGCCAACTCTCTTCTCTGCATACATCAATGATGTCGCTCTTGCTGCTGGTGATTCTCTGATCCACCTCTACGCAGACGACACCATTCTGTATACTTCTGGCCCTTCTTTGGACACTGTGTTAAACCGCCAGACGAGCTTCAATGCCATACAAAACTTATTCCGTGGCCTACAACTGCTCTTAAATGCAAGTAAAACCAAATGTATGGTCTTCAACTGATCGCTGCACTCACCTACCCACCCATCCCTACCACCCACCACTGCGACCTGTATGCTCTCGTTGGCTGGCCCTCGCTTCATATTCTTTGCCAAACCCACTTGCTCCAGGTCATCTATAAGTCTTTTCTAGGTAAAGCCCTGCCTTATCTCAGTTCACTGGTCACCATAGCAACACCCACCCGTAGCACGCGCTCCAGAAGGTATATTTCCCCAAAGCCAACTCTTCCTTTGGCCGCCTTTCCTTCCAGTTCTCTGATGCCAATGACTGTAACGAACTGAAAAAATCACTGAAGCTGGAGTCTTATATCTCCCTCACTAACTTTAAGCATCAGCTGTCAGAGCAGCTTACCGATCATTGCACCTGTACATAGCCTATCTATAAATAGCTCGCCCAACTACCTCATCCCCATGTTGTTATTTATTGTTTTGCTCCTTTGCACCCCAGTATTTTTACTTGCACATTCATCTTCTGCAGATCTATCACTCCAGTGTTTAATTGCTAAATTGTAATTATTTCGCCACTATAGCCTATTTATTGCCTTACCTCCCTAATCTTACTACATTTGCACACACTGTATATGGTTTTTTTCTAATGTGTTATTGACTGTACGTTTGTTTACTCCATGTGTAACTCTGTGTTGTTTGTGTCGCACTGCTTTGCTTTATCTTGGCCAGGTCGCAGTTGTAAATGAGAACTTGTTCTCAACTAGCCTAGCTGGTTAAATAAAGGTGAAATAAAAAATAATAAATAAATAAAATAATCGTAGTGAGCACATGCCGATTAAAACACCTGGCTGTCAGGACAATATTTCAAATGATTAGGACATTAGGACAGGGCTTACGAGCCCTTCCCAATGAAAAAATTGGACTTGGAGTTGTCATAAAATACAGAAGAAGGAAGCAATATACAGGGAGTACCAGATGAATGTACAACGTATTTGAGGGAGAAATGTACATAAAGGCAGGGTAAAGTGACCAGGCATCAGAATGAATAATAATAAGAGTAAGAATTAAGAATGCATCACGACATACAAACTTATCACATACAAACTTTATATGTCCGAACTCAGAATCAACCGTGCTTCCCAAAAATAACATGGTCGCTGTGGTAGAACATTTATTTTGATTGCCAGATTCTCTGCTTTTATCAGAGCGCCATCAGGTAGCCTGATTTCAGATAGGTCCATGTAAACAGGATTATTAGAGATCCTTCTTGCCAAGCATGTAAACATTTGAATTAAATTACTATATTAATCTGACTAGTCACAATAATCACATAATTGTGTGCATGTAACCATACTCATTGATAGACCCGTTGATGAGAGATCTAGAACCAGGCTAGCATGCATCATGAACTTGCTCTATGTGACATTCGAGCATCCCAAATTACACCCTATTCCCCATACAATGCACTAGTTGTGACCAGGGCCCATAGTGCTCTGGTCAAAAGTAGTGCACTATTTAGGGAATAGGGTTCCATTTGGGACGTAGACATTATTGCATGAGTGCACATGGGTTATCTTATCAGGGCAGCCTCTGCCAAGAACAATGCCTCATAAAATGGAGGCCAACTCTCCTGGAGCACGGTGGAGCCCAGCCACACACATTACCCATAATGAAATGTGACTGTGACTTTCATTCATGTAGACCTTACATCTCACTGAATGAAGAGTACATGTTGTAAACTAGAGACCTAGACCCCTCTTGTGCCCTGGAGTAGCATCCTTCCCTAGACCCCTCTTGTGCCCCGGAGTAGCATCCTTTTTTAAACACAGACAATAGACGACACAATATATCACTCACTGTACATTATAGAACTTACATCTCACTGAATGCCTGGTGTATGTTGTAGAGATGGCCCCCTCTTGTGCCTTTCAAGTAGGATCCTTTACAAAGCATAATATATCACTGACAGTACATTATATGAGAATTACATCATGTGAGAATGGCGCTGGGATGTATAGCGGCTGTTTTACGGGCTACTGACCAATTATGCTATTTTGTGTTTTGTTTTCTTTCTCTGATCATGACTTTTTTTGCACGTCATGTTTCCACCATTGTTTCCTAGGACCGAAACCTCAATTTGGATGAAGAATTCTACTCCAATGACTCGACCGCGCAGGACATACCCTAATCCCCGACACTCGGGAGAGGAAAAGACAACGATATAGATGCCGACGTGAGGACATCTTGATGAAACTACGGCGGCGAGTGACTGAACCTATACCCTCTGTTCTGTTGGCGAATGTAGAATAACTGGAGAGCAAAATAGACGAGCTCCGTAAGAGGCTAACCTAGCAACGGGACACGAAGAACTGTAATATCCTATGCTTCAGTGAGTCGTGGCTGAACGAGGACATGGTTAATATAAACTAAGCTGTTTTTTCTATGCATCGGCAGGACAGAGCGGCAACGTCTTGTAAACTCAAGGAGGGGTTCTCCTTGTTAACAACAGCTGGTGCCTAATCTGTAATATTAAGGATGTCTGGAGGTTCTGCTCTCATTGAGTTAGAATACATCATAATAAACTGCAGACCATACTATTTACCAAAATAGTTTTCACCTATATTTTTCACAGTTGCTTATTTAACACCACAAACCAATGCTGGCTCTAAGACCGCACTCAACAAGCTATATCCGGCCATAAACCAACAAGAAAATGCTCATCCAGGGGCTGCGCTCCTAGTGGCAGGTGATTTTAATGCAGGAAAATGGAAATACGTTTTACTAAATTTCTGGCAGCATTTCACCAGTGCAACTAGAGGAATAAAAATATAATATTTACTCCCCACACAGAGACGCATACAAAACTCTACCCCATCCTCCTTTTTGCATATCTGACCATAACTTTATCCTCCTAATTTTTGCTTACAAGCAAAAACTTAAACAGGAAGTACCAGTGACACGCTCAATTCTGAAGTGGTCTGATGACGCAGATGATAATCTACAGGACTGTTTTGCTAGCACAGACTGGATTGTTCCGGGATTCACCCGATGGCATTGAGGAGTTTACCACATCAGGCACCGGCTTCATTAATAAGTGCATCAAAGACATCGTCCCCACATTGACCTCACGCACATATCCATGGATTACAGGCAAGCCATGGATTACAGGCAACAGCCGCACTGAGCTAAAGGCTAGAACTTCCGCATTCAAGGAGTGGGACATTAACCCAAACGTTTAAAAGAAATTAACCATCAAACAGGCAAAGCATCAATACAGGACTAAGATCAAATTCTACTACATCAGCTCTGACGCTCATTGGATGTGGCAGGGTTTGCAAACTATCACGGATTACAAAAAGATTACAAAACCCAGTCACGAGTTGCCCAGTGACACGGGCCTACTAGACGAGCTAAATGCCTTCAATGTTTGCTTCGAGACAAACAACACTAAACCATGCATGAGGGCACCAGCTGGTTCCGGAGGACACAGAGCTGTAGTCAATGAACATCATTCTCACTTAGGTGTTCCTTCTGTCCAAGTGGGAAAGGGCAGTGTGGAGTACAATAGAGATGGATTACTAGGACGTGTTCTCAGAGCATGCGCTGACCAGCTAGCAAGTGTCTAAATTTCAGCCTCACCCTGACCCAGTCTGTAATACCTACGTGTTTCATGCAGACCACCATAGTCCCTGTGCCCAAGAATGCCAAGGTAACCTGTCTAAACGACTATCACCTCGTAGCACTCTCTATACATCTATAGCCATGAAATGCTTTGAACGGCTGGTCATGGCTCACTTCAACACCATTATCCCAGAAACCCTGGACCCACTCCAATTCGCATACCGCCCCAACAGATCCACAGATGATGCAATCTCTACAGAATGCTCTCTCTGCTACCGCACGGCAAGCGGTACCAATGCACTAATTCTGGAACCAACAGGAGCCTGAACAGCTTCTACCCCCAAGCCAAAAGACTTCTAAAAAAGACAGCTAAATAGCTAATTCAATGGCTACCCGGATTACATGCTTTGACCCTTTTTCGCACCAACTCTCTTGCACTGAATCTATGCACACACACTGACATATACTTACACTGACACCCCAACACACACACACACACACACACACACACACACACACACACACACACACACACACACACACACACACACACACACACACACACACACACACACACACACACACACACACACACACACACACACGCCCACACACGCCCACACACGCAGACCACTGATAGTCACTACCCCTACCTACAGTATACAGTGCCTTGCGAAAGTATTCGGCCCCCTTGAACTTTGCGACCTTTTGCCACATTTCAGGCTTCAAACATAAAGATATAAAACTGTATTTTTTTGTGAAGAATCAACAACAAGTGGGACACAATCATGAAGTGGAACGACATTTATTGGATATTTCAAACTTTTTTAACAAATCAGAAACTGAAAAATTGGGCGTGCAAAATTATTCAGCCCCTTTACTTTCAGTGCAGCAAACTCTCTCCAGAAGTTCAGTGAGGATCTCTGAATGATCCAATGTTGACCTAAATGACTAATGATGATAAATACAATCCACCTGTGTGTAATCAAGTCTCCGTATAAATGCACCTGCACTGTGATAGTCTCAGAGGTCTGTTAAAAGCGCAGAGAGCATCATGAAGAACAAGGAACACACCAGGCAGGTCCGAGATACTGTTGTGAAGAAGTTTAAAGCCGGATTTGGATACAAAAATATTTCCCAAGCTTTAAACATCCCAAGGAGCACTTTGCAAGCGATAATATTGAAATGGAAGGAGTATCAGACCACTGCAAATCTACCAAGACCTGGCCGTCTCTCTAAACTTTCAGCTCATACAAGGAGAAGACTGATCAGAGATGCAGCCAAGAGGCCCATGATCACTCTGGATGAACTGCAGAGATCTACAGCTGAGGTGGGAGACTCTGTCCATAGGACAACAATCAGTCGTATATTGCACAAATCTGGCCTTTATGGAAGAGTGGCAAGAAGAAAGCCATTTCTTAAAGATATCCATAAAAAGTGTTGTTTAACGTTTGCCACAAGCCACCTGGGAGACACACCAAACATGTGGAAGTAGGTGCTCTGGTCAGATGAAACCAAAATTGAACTTTTTGGCAACAATGCAAAACGTTATGTTTGGCGTAAAAGCAACACAGCCTCATCACCCTGAACACACCATCCCCACTGTCAAACATGGTGGTGGCAGCATCATGGTTTGGGCCTGCTTTTCTTCAGCAGGGACAGGGAAGATGGTTAAAATTGATGGGAAGATCGATGGAGCCAAATACAGGACCATTCTGGAAGAAAACCTGATGGAGTCTGCAAAAGACCTGAGACTGGGACGGAGATTTGTCTTCCAACAAGACAATGATCCAAAACATAAAGCAAAATCTACAATGGAATGGTTCAAAAATAAACATATCCAGGTGTTAGAATGGCCAAGTCAAAGTCCAGACCTGAATCCAGTCGAGAATCTGTGGAAAGAACTGAAAACTGCTGTTCACAAATGCTCTCCATCCAACCTCACTGAGCTCGAGCTGTTTTGCAAGGAGGAATGGGAAAAAATGTCAGTCTCTCGATGTGCAAAACTGATAGAGACATACCCCAAGCGACTTACAGCTGTAATCGCAGCAAAAGGTGGCGCTACAAAGTATTAACTTAAGGGGGCTGAATAATTTTGCACGCCCAATTTTTCAGTTTTTGATTTGTTAAAAAAGTTTGAAATATCCAATAAATGTCGTTCTACTTCATGATTGTGTCCCACTTGTTGTTGATTCTTCACAAAAAAATACAGTTTTATATCTTTATGTTTGAAGCCTGAAATGTGGCAAAAGGTCGCAAAGTTCAAGGGGGCCGAATACTTTCGCAAGGCACTGTATGTACAGTACATAGCTACCTCAAATACCTTGTACCCTTGCACATCAACTCTGTACTGGTACTCCTTGTATATAGTCTTGTTATTTTCTACTCCCTATACTGTATATAGTCTTGTTATTTTCTACTCCCTATACCGTATATAGTCATGTTATTCTCCACGCACTGTGTCTCCAGTGCGCATTCACAGCCCGGTGCGCTCAGTGCCATCTCTCCGCACTTGTCTTGCGAAAATGATCATCCAGCCAGGACGAGTTGTGCCGGCTCAGTGCTCCTGGTCTCCAGTGAGCCTCCTCGGACAAGAATATCCTGTCATCAGCCCGGTGGCACCTGTACTGGTCTCACGCATCAGGCCTCCAGTGCACCTCCACAGTCCAGTACGTCCTGTGCCTCCTCCCCGCACTCGCCCTGAGGTGCGTGTCATCAGCCCGGTGCCAACTGTACCAGTCCCACGCATCAGGCCTCCAGTGTGCCTCCACAGTCCAGTACATCCTGTGCCTCCTCCTTGCACTCGCCCTAAGGTGCCTGTCATCAGCCCGGTGCCACCTGTACCGGTCCCACGCATCAGGCCTCCAGTGCGCCTCCACAGTCCAGAGCTTCCGGTGACAGTTCCTAGTCCAGAGCTTCCGGTGACAGTTCCCAGTCCAGATCTTCCGGCGACAATTCGCAGTCCAGAGCTTCCTGCGACAGTTCCCAGTCCAGAGCTTCCGGCGATGTTTCACAGTCCGGAACCTCCAACGACTGTCCACAGTCCGGAACCTCCCTCGACGGTCCACAGTCCGGAACCTCCCTCGATGGTCCACAGTCCGGAGCCTCCTGAGACCGTCCACAGTCCGGAGCCTCCTGAGACGGTCCACAGTCCGGAGCCTCCTGAGACGGTCCACAGTCCGGAGCCTCCTGAGACGGTCCACAGTCCGGAGCCTCCTGAGACGGTCCACAGTCCGGAGCCTCCTGAGACGGTCCACAGTCCGGAGCCTCCTGAGACGGTCCACAGTCCGGAGCCTGCTGCGACGGTCCGGAGCCTCCTGAGACGGTCCATAGTCCGGAAACTCCTGAGACGGTCCATAGTCCGGAAACTCCTGAGACGGTCCACAGTCCGGAACCTCCTGAGACAGTCAACGGTCCGGAACCTTCTGCGATGGTCCACAGTCCAGAACCTCCAGTTCCATGGCCGGAGCCTTTCCCTGCACCGATGCCCAGTCTAAGCACGGCGTCCAGTCCCGCTCCATGGCAGGAGCCTTTCCCTGCACCGATGCCCAGTCTAAGCACGGCTTCCAGTCCCGCTCAATGGCCGGAGCCTTTCCCTGCACCGATGCCCAGTCTAAGCACGGCGTTCAGTCCCGCTCCATGGCCGGAGCCTTTCCCTGCACCGATGCCCAGTCTAAGCACGGCGTCCAGTCCCGATCCTTGGCAGGAGCCTTTCCCTGCACCAATGCCCAGTCTAAGCACGGCGTCCAGTCCAGCTCCAAGGTCAGAGTCTTCTTCTGCGTTGGTGCCCAGTCCAGGCACAGTGTCCAGCCCGGGTCCATGGCTGGGTCCATGGCTGGATTCACAGGATGAGCAGATTCTTCGTCCTCGTTCTTCGTCCCGTTCCCAGTCCAGATCTTCCGGCGACAGTTCGCAGTCCAGAGCTTCCTGCGACAGTTCCCAGTCCAGAGCTTCCGGCGATGTTTCACAGTCCGGAACCTCCAACGACGGTCCACAGTCCGGAACCTCCAACGACTGTCCACAGTCCGGAACCTCCCTCGACGGTCCACAGTCCGGAACCTCCCTCGATGGTCCACAGTCCGGAGCCTCCTGAGACCGTCCACAGTCCGGAGCCTCCTGAGACCGTCCACAGTCCGGAGCCTCCTGAGACGGTCCACAGTCCGGAGCCTCCTGAGACGGTCCACAGTCCGGAGCCTCCTGAGACGGTCCACAGTCCGGAGCCTCCTGAGACGGTCCACAGTCCGGAGCCTCCTGAGACGGTCCACAGTCCGGAGCCTCCTGAGACGGTCCGGAGCCTCCTGAAACGGTCCATAGTCCGGAAACTCCTGAGACGGTCCATAGTCCGGAAACTCCTGAGACGGTCCACAGTCCGGAACCTCCTGAGACAGTCAACGGTCCGGAACCTTCTGCGATGGTCCACAGTCCAGAACCTCCAGTTCCATGGCCGGAGCCTTTCCCTGCACCGATGCCCAGTCTAAGCACGGCGTCCAGTCCCGCGCCATGGCCGGAGCCTTTCCCTGCACCGATGCCCAGTCTAAGCACGGCGTCCAGTCCCGCTCCATGGCCGGAGCCTTTCCCTGCACCGATGCCCAGTCTAAGCACGGCGTTCAGTCCCGCTCCATGGCCGGAGCCTTTTCCTGCACCGATGCCCAGTCTAAGCACGGCGTCCAGTCCCGTTCCTTGGCAGGAGCCTTTCCCTGCACCGATGCCCAGTCTAAGCACGGCGTCCAGTCCAGCTCCAAGGTCAGAGTCTTCTTCTGCGTTGGTGCCCAGTCCAGGCACAGTGTCCAGCCCGGGTCCATGGCTGGATTCACAGGATGAGCGGATTCTTCGTCCTGCACCTGAGCCGCCTCCGATGCTGGAGGATCCGCGGGATGAGAGGGTTCTTCGTCCCGCACCTGAGCCGCCTCCAATGCTGGAGGATCCGTGGGATGAGAGGGTTCTTCGACCCGCACCAGAGCTGCCACTGACACTAGACATCCCCCCTAACCCTCCCTTTTGGTTTTAGGTTTTGCAGCAGGAGTCCGCACCTTTGGGAGGGGGGTACTGTCACGTCCTGACCATAGAAAGCCTTTATGTTCTATGGTGGAGTAGGTCAGGGCTTGACTGAGGGGTGTTCTAGTTTATTATTTCTATGTGTAGTCTAGTTTTTGTATTTCTAGGTTGGCCTGGTATGGTACCCAATCAGAGGCAGCTGTCTATTGTTGTCTCTGAATAGGGATCATATTTAGGCAGCCTTTTCCCAGCTGTTGTTTGTGGGATCTTGTTTTTGTATTGTTGCTTTTGAGCCCTACAAGGCCGTCGTTTGTTTGTTTCTCTTTATTATTTTGTTGCTGGTTCACATTTAAAATAAATATGATGAACTCAAATCACGCTGCGCCTTGGTCTACCCATTTCGACGAGCGTTACAGTATATAGTCTTGTTATTTTCTACTCCCTATGCTGTATATAGTCTTGTTATTTATATTCTTTATTTTTGTTTAATTATTCACTTAGCCACTATTTCAATTTTTACTGTTCGTCTACACCTGTTTTCTACGAAGCATGAGCCAAATAACGTTTGATTTGATTTAATTCATATAGATATGCAGACCCTGTCATTCCTTTCCCATGCTACTGTACGCAAAACGTATATTTAATGGAGCCCTAGCTTACATAACCTGCTATCCTTAGATCATTCCATCGCTTGCCGTCCGCATGACTTCCGTTCATTTCCTCAATCTTAAAACTGACACACTTTTACTACCGGTCCCCATTTCGCTATACGTATTATCATAAATGGCGTTACGTATGGTGACGTTATCAGGCTAAGCAGCTTGGCAGGAAGCTGATGATTAATCACGTTGGAGTGTGATGTCGACACCTCATCAGCCAACGCTGTGATGAATGTGGCTCTCTAATGCTGAAGCTATAAATCACTATCTATCGTTGTGTGTGTGTGTGTGTGTGTGTGTGTGTGTGTGTGTGTGTGTGTGTGTGTGTGTGTGTGTGTTTGTGAGTGTGTCTGTGCACTAATGCTGAAGCTATAAACTGTTATCTATCGCTGAGCTCTCATCGTAATGAATGGCACCAGCCAGAGAGAGAGAGGGGGGGAGAGACTGAGGAGAGGGACATGCAGGGTAAGAACATAATACTCACTGCCATACTTGAGACTGAGGAGACTGAGTCTAGTGCTGCCTCTCTGGGGTTGAAGTAACACCACTGGCTGGCTATGTTCCAGTGTTATACAAGTATAGCACTTAAGATGCTTTCCCAATGCATTGATTCGTTCTAAGTGGTATGCTAAGTGTGGATATTGGAATGCTGCCAATGTTTATGTGATTTCCATATCTAAATAGGAAATGTACATAGTGAATTCTGCCTCCTCCTTCTTCTTCTTCTTCTTCTTCTTCGTGATAAGACTAGAGACAGTATAATTATGATGACAGGGCATGAGAAACAACAACTGCCTCCTCATCGCGCAGTTAGTTTATCTAATCACAGACTGTGTCCCACAGATAACATCTACACAGCAGATTATTCAAATGGTGCATGTCTTTGTCAAAGTAACGGTCTGAGAATTCTCTCATCTCATCCTCTCATCTTGGAATGGTTTTCAGTCATGGTACACGCGGTAACAGTTTGCAATAAGTTGCTCTTATTATACCTGTGAAGTAAAAAATCAAGTATTATCACATATACCTTAGTAATTGCGTTTTAATTGAATGGTAATGGAGTTGAGCGGTAACTGGTTCACCGTGGATGAATATCAAATCAAATCCAAATGTATTTGTCACGCACACAGTTTACAATATGTATAACAGGTGGCAGTACAATAATCAATATAAATAATAAAAAGTCAAATTAAAAATATAAAGTAATTAGAAGGTAGTTTGCAAAGTAATAAACGGATATGTACACAGTAGGATATACAGTATAGATTATGAATGTGCTATGTCAAGTATGATTGTATTTACAAATGTAAAGCGAATAGTGACTTGGCCGCACAGTTCAATAAATAGTATATAATAGAACAGCAGCATTGACTGTGTGTGTGTGTTTGTGTGTGTTTGTATGTGTGTGTGCAATACCAGGCGGTGATACAGCCGCCATTCAAGATGCTCTCAATGGTTCAGCTGTAGAACTTGTTGAAGATCTGAGGGCCCCTTCCAAATGTCTTCAGTCACCTGAGGATGAAGAGGCGCTGTTGTGCCTTCTACGTCATGGTGTCGGTGTGATTGGTCCATGTCAGGTCCTCTGTTGTGCCTTCTACGTCATGGTGTCGGTGTGATTGGTCCATGTCAGGTCCTCTGTTGTGCCTTCTACGCCATGGTGTCGGTGTGATTGGTCCATGTCAGGTCCTCTGTTGTGCCTTCTACGCCATGGTGTCGGTGTGATTGGTCCATGTCAGGTCCTCTGTTGTGCCTTCTATGCCATGGTGTTGGTGTGATTGGTCCATGTCAGGCCCTCTGTTGTGCCTTCTACGTCATGGTGTTGGTGTGATTGGTCCATGTCAGGTCCTCTGTTGTGCCTTCTACGCCATGGTGTCGGTGTGATTGGTCCATGTCAGGTCCTCTGTTGTGCCTTCTACGCCATGGTGTCGGTGTGATTGGTCCATGTCAGGTCCTCTGTGATGTGCATGCAGAGGAACTTTTGTCCCTCTCCACTGCAGCCCCCCCCCGATGCAGATGAGGGTGTGCTCACCCCCCTGTTTTCTGTAGTCCATGATCAGCTCCTTGGTTTTGCTGACGTTGAGGGAGAGGTTATTTTCCTGGCATCACTTTGCCAGGGCTCTAACCTCCTCCCTGTGGGCTGTCTCGTGAGGCCCACCACCGTTTTGTCGTCGACAAACTTAACGATGGTGTTGGAGTCATGCATGGCCACGCAGTCGTGGGTGTACAGGAGGGGGCTGAGCCCACACCCCTCGGAGCTGCACCACCTGGGGTCTGCCCGTCAGGAAGTCCAGGATCCAGTTGTAGAGGGAGGTGTTTATAACCAGTGCCCTGAGCTTAAAGCATGGCTGCGTTTACACAGTCAGTCAAATTCTGATATTTTTTTCACTCATTGGTCTTTTGACCAATTATATCAGCCCTGAAAAAGATCTAATGAGAAAAGATCTGATGTGATTAGTCAAAAGATCAATTAGAAAAAATATCAGAATTGGGCTTCCTGTTTAAACGCAGCCTAACTGTCCAGTGAAAATCTCACTTTTAAAAGTACATTTTCTGTTTACTCATACTCAGTTTATGTTGTTGACTCATCTTATACATGTTTTTGTGTCCAAAGCATACATTTGAGAAAAAACACAATCTCAAACAGACCATTTAAAAAATGCTTGCTTATTATGTAACCATGCCCCATTGGCTGAGCTGGTCAATCAGTGGTCAATTTGTATGAATATTTTCAATGACCAGTATACGCCCACACCATTCTGTTGTCAGGGTCCGCCCACTGCATTCCAACACAGAAAAGCTCATTTTTAACAAACTTAATTTCATTTTAAAAACATTTTTAAATGACGTATTTCACACATATTGTAATAATTCTATGTCATATTTCATAAAATCTCGGGACGCACTCGACGGTTACTTTAATGATGAACTTGGAGGGGGCTATGGTGTTGAAAGCTGAGCTGAAGATCAATATTAATGTACATGGCCTGACAGACATTAATGTAATTCCTATGACACAAGTTGTATTTTCAAAGCTGACACAGCTTTGTCAATGCAGTAGCGTGTTTGAAAAAATAAGTACAGTAGATTATTTATTGAACAGATTCGTTATTGAACAAATGGGGTAGTAGTCGCAGTACTGTGTTTAAGGAATAAATCAAAAACATAACATATTTATATCCCCTCTACCCACAGCCCAGCCAGTCGAGACAATGCATATTTAAAACCTCAGGGATATATCCATGTGAATAATATGTTAAAAAAAAACTCCCACTCTAAAGTGATTGTTGCTGAAGCACTACGCTACGTCCCAAATGGCACCCTACTCCCTATGTAGTGCACTACTTTTGTCCAGGGCCCAAAAGCCTCTGGTCAAAAGTAGTACACTAAATAGGGAATAGGGTGCTATTTGGAACATATCCCTAGTCTGTTGGATATTAAAGGAGATTTAATTCTGGCCGGAGCTTTTCCATTTGATTTCTCCCAGACCCAGGCAGCTCCACTGTAACACAAGGTCTTTGTTCAAAATGGCAACCTATTCCATAAAAAAGTGCACTACATTTGACCAGAGCTACTACTAAAGTAGTGCACTAAATAGGAAATAGGGTGCCATTTTGGAGGAAACCAAGGTCTGCTGGTGATCAATACAGCTTTAATTGGAGAGATGGATTATAATAGAGGCATTAGGCCTCATTGATTAGCACTCAACAGCAGTGTTCATTGTATGAAGAGAGACTGACAGTCAATATCAACTTCACTTACTTCTAGCGGGTAACAACAGACAACAGAGACCCATATCCCCCATGCCAAGGCATTATCCAACATAGGGTACGCAGCCAAATGGCACCCTATTCCCTTTAGAGTGCACTACTTTTGACCAGGGCCCATATGGCTCTGGGTCAAAAGTAGTGCACTAATTAGGAAATAGGGTGCCATTTGGGACAGATACTAAGGGACACATGTAAATGTCAAGTATATTCTTATAGTTTAGAGGGAATATTTTTAACTTCAGGACTTTATGTTAAACCAAATTAGGCTCTTTGCAATTGCATCATTTCACCTTTGGGTGGTGCTACACCGGTTGCAAATACCTTGATATTCATCATATGGATGTACAGTATAGTGGTTGTACTGTATAAGTGTCCTGATTCTGGTGTCGAATTGTATTGATTTAATAGCTCTGTACTTTGTCACAATATGCTTAGTCTCTGCTGCTCTGATAGGCTGTGATAGGATTGCCTTTAATAGAGAGTTGGTAGAGATATCACAGAGATAATTCAGAGGCCATGATGACACTATTATTTACTAGTCGGTAATTGGATTAATGAAACAATCAACCATCACTGATTATTGAACTCTGAGAGATAGAAAAGAGAGAAAAAAACACAGTCCAATGGTCGGGGAAAACAACAATAAATACCGCCAATAGGTTTTTATCGGCAAGCAGCACATTGCTTATTTTACCCTCTG
Source organism: Oncorhynchus clarkii lewisi (assembly GCF_045791955.1). Lineage (NCBI taxonomy): Eukaryota > Metazoa > Chordata > Actinopteri > Salmoniformes > Salmonidae > Oncorhynchus > Oncorhynchus clarkii. The sequence goes on from NC_092154.1 coordinate 30,192,061, forward strand.
CAGTCAGGGCCAGACGGGGAACTGCTCTCTAATTAACTCTGGAATTGGCTTTTTTGGCCTAACACTTTTTCACTATTCACAGGGCCAGAGATTATCTTCTGCATCCCAAATGGCACCCTACATAGTGCACTACTTTTGACCAAAGCCCTATGGACCCTGGTCAAAACTAGTGGACTATGAAGGGAATAGTGTGCCATTTGGGATGCACACTATCTTTTTGGTCAATGGTAATCCTATTCAGTGGTGGGGGGAAATGATGCAATGCCCAGGGCTGCTGCAATATATTTCCTCCTCTCTCTCTAACTCTCTCACTGATCTGTTTGCTGTGTTTACTTAACTATCTATGGACTGTCTGGCTCAGGCTTTGGCTCTTGGACTGGCAGAGTCCTACGGTCACTTACTATAATTCACGTAAGGCCTCTCTGTGGAGTTTTACTCCTGGTGAGAATAAGACGTGGGAAGCAAAATCTTGTACAGAGTTAAGAAGAGAGATACAGTACTGTCATTGTCTTTCAACTTCCAGGAAGTAAACAAGGAAACATAGTAGCCAATAGTTTCAATCGTTTCAATAGAACTGATCACTATCCCTCAGCAAGAAACAACCACAACCCTAACCATAGCTTCATGTCCACATCCCGGCTCAACCCTAACCCTAGCCTCAACCACAACCCCAGCCATAACCCTAGCTCCAGCCCTAACCCTAACCTTAGCTTCATGTCCACATCCCGGCTCAACCCTAACCCTAGCCTCAACCACAACCCCAGCCATAACCCTAGCTCCAGCCCTAACCCTAACCTTAGCTAACACCTTAGCTGCTAGCTTGCCTTCCCTGTAGAACCTATTGTATATTACTCCTGTACATAGTGAGGAGAGCCCTGTCCCCAGAGTCCTACATCAGTCCTACATCAGGCATCACTGCCACTGAGTAGATCAGGGTATTCTGAATATGAGATTGTCATTCTTGAGTAAAAGTAAAGATACCTTAATAAAAAACGACTCAAGTGAAGGTGAACGTCAACCAATGAAATACTACTCGAGTTAAAGTCTAAAAGTATTTTGTTTTAAATATACTTAAGTATACGTATAAATAATTTCACATTCCTTATATTAAGCAAATCAGATTGCAGGATTGGACAGCCAGGGGCACACTTCAACACTTTGACAATGATTTGCAAACAAAGTATCTGTTTAGTGAGTCCGCCAGATCAGAGGCAGTACAGATGACCAGAGATGTTGTCTTAGTAAGTCTGTGAATTGGACCAATTGCTGCCCTGCTAAGCATTCAAAATGTAACAAGTACTTTTGGGTGTGAAGGAAAATGAATGGAGTAACAAGTACATTATTTTCTTTAGGAATGTAGTGTACAAAAAGTAAAAGTTGTCAAAAATATAAACAGTAAAGTAAAGTACAAATACCCCCAAAAAAGACTTAAGTATTTACAATGTTCTTCACTGGTTGCCCTTTTCTTGTGGTGACAGGTCACAAATCTTGCGACTGTGATGGCACACTGGTATCTCACCCAATAGATATGGGAATTTATCAAAGTTGGATTTGTTTTTCAAATTCTTTGTGGGTCTGTGTAATCTGAGGGAAATATGTGTCTCTGTAACGCTTGTCGTTGGAATGAGGTGAGGACCAAAGCGCAGCGTGGTAAGTGTTCATCATTATATTTATTCAACAGAGAAGACTAAACAAAATAACAAAGGAGAACGAAACAAAACAGTTCTGTAAGGTGACAGAACAGAAGACAATCACCCACACCACACAGGTGGGAAAAGGCTACCTAAGTATGATTCTCAATCAGAGACAACGAACAACATTTGCCTCTGATTGAGATCCATACCAGGCCAAACACAAAACCACAACATAGAAAAAAAGAACATAGACTACCCACCCAACTCACGCCCTGACCATACTAAAACAAAGACATAACAAAAGAACTAAGGTCAGAACGTGACAGTCTCTAATATGGTAATGCATTTGGAGGTTAGGGAGAGCAGCTTAGTTTCCACCTCATTTTGTGGACAGTGTGCACATAGCTTGTCTTCTCTTGAGAGCAAGGTCTGCCTACGGCGGCCTCTCTCAGTAGAAAGGCTATTCTCACTGAGTCTGTACAAAGCTTTCCTTCATTTTGGGTCAGTCACAGCAGTCAGGCATTCTGCCACTGTCTACTCTCGGTTTAGGGCCAAATAGAATTCTAGTTTGATCTTTCTTTCCATTAATTATTTCCAGTGTGCCAAGTCATTATTTTTTTGATTTCTTATGATTTGGGTGGGTCTAATTGTGTAGCTATCCTGGGGCTCTGTGAGGTCTGTTTGTGTTTGTGAACAGAGCTCCAGGACCAGATTGCTTAGGGGGCTCTTCTCCAGGTTCATCTCTCTGTAGGTGATGACTTTGTTATGGAGGATTTGGGCATCGCTTTCTATTAGATGGTTGTAGAATCTCTTTTCTGGATTTTGATAATTAGCAGGTATCAGCCTAATTCTGCTCTGCATGCATTATTTGGTGTTTTATGTTGAACACAGTGGATATTTTAGCAGAATTCTGCAGTCTCAATTTAGTGTTTGTCCCATTTTGTGAATTATTGAATGGTGAGCTGACCCCAAACCTCACAACCATAAAGAGCAATGGGTTCTACAACTGATTCAAGTATTTTTAGGCAGATCACAATTGGTATATCGAATTTTATGTTTCTTTTGATGGCATAGAAGGCCATTCTTGCATTGTTTCTCAGATCATTCACAGCTTTGTGGAAGTTACCTGTGGTGCTGATGTTTAAGCCGAGGTATGTATAGTTTTTTTGTGTGCTCTAGGGAAATGGTGTCTAGATGGAATTTGTATTTGTGGTCCTGGCAACTGGACTTTTTTTGGAACACCATTATTTTTGTCTTACTGAGATTTACTGTCAGGGCCCAGGTCTGACAGAATCTGAGCAGAAGATCTAGGTGCTGCTGTAGGCTCTTCTTGGTTGGGGACAGAAGCACCAGATCATCAGCAAACAGTAGACATTTTACTTCAGATGTCATAGGTTGAGGCTGTATGCTAGAGACTGTTCTAGTGCCCTTGCCAATTCGTTGATACTGTATATATCTTCAAGAGAGTTGGGATCAAGCTGCATCCCTGTCTCACACCACAATGTTTTTTTTGTGCCAATATTAACCGCACAGTTGTCTTTTCTGTACATGGATTTTATAATGTTGTATGACTTTCCCCTAACAACGCTTTCCATCAATTTGTATAGCAGACCCTCATGCCAATTGAGTCAAAAGCTTTTTGAAATCAGCAAAGCATGAGAAGACTTTGCCATTGATTGGTTTGTTTGTTTGCCAATTAGGGTGTGCAGGGTGAATACGTGGTCTGTCGTATGGTAACTTGATAAAAATCCAATAGACATTTGCTATGTACATTGTTTTCACTGAAGAAATGCACAAGTCTGCTTTTAATGATTACGCAGAGGATTTTCCCAATGTTGCTGTTGATGTATATCCCATGGTAGTTATTATTGGGGTCAAATTTGTTGGGGTGATCAGTCCTTGGTTCCAAATATTGGAGACGATGCAAGAGCTGGGGATGATGTTAAAGAGTTTATAGCCAAATGTAATTTGTGGTCTGTATATTTTATCATTTAATAACGTCTTTGCTTGCTTTGAGGACAATACAGTGCCACCGACACGGCCCGCTACCAAAACCTGTGGGCTCTCCTTCACCGCAGCCAATGTGAGTAAAACATTAAACACGTTAACCCTCGCAAAGCTGCCGGAGCAGATGGCATCCCTAGCCGCGTCCTCAGAGCATGCGCAGACCAGCTGGCTGGTGTGTTTACGGACATATTCAATCAATCCCTATCCCAGTCTACTGTTCCCACATGCTTCAAGAGGGCCACCATTGTTTCTGTTCCCAAGAAAGCTAAGGTAACTGAGCTAAACAACAATCGCCCCGTTGCACTCACTTCCGTCATAATGAAGTGCCTCGAGAGACTAGTCAAGGACCATATCACCTCCACCATACCTGACACCCTAGACCCACTCCAAATTGCTTGTCGCCCCAATAGGTCCACAGACAATGCAATCGCAACCACACTGCAAACTTCCCTAACCCATCTGTACAAGAGGAATACCTATGTGAGAATGCTGTTCATCGACTACTGCTCAGCATTTAACACCATAGTACCCTCCAAACATGTCATCAAGCTCGAGACCCTGGGTCTCGACCCCGCCCTGCGCAACTGGATACTGGACTTCCTGACAGGCCGCCCCCAGGTGGTGAGGGTAGGTAACAACATATCCACCCCACTGATCCTTTAGATTTGCCTTCAAGTTGTAATTGGTAAACATATACCCTGTGAAACAAAACCTCTGGATAGTGAAACGCATGGTACATAAACAATTATATTTGTGGGAGACGCACAAGGTGCGGGTAGGTAACAACAACTCCACCCCGCTGATCCTCAACACTGGGTCCCCACAAGGGTGCGTTCTGAGTCCTCTCCTATACTCCTTGTTCACCCACGACTGCGTGGCCATGCACGCCTCCAACTCAATCATCAAGTTTGCAGACAACACTACAGTGGTAGGCTTGATTACCATCAACGACAAGACGGCCTACAGGGAGGAGGTGAGGGCCCTCGGAGTGTGGTGTCAGGACAATAACCTCACACTCAATGTCAACAAAACAAAGAAGATGATCGTGGACTTCAGGAAACAGCAGAGGGAGCACCCCCCTATCCACATCGACGGGACAGTAGTGAAGAGGGTAGTAAGTTTTAAGTTCCTCTGCATACACATAACGGACAAACTGAATTGGTCCACCCACACAGACAGCGTGGTGAAGAAGGCGCAGCAGCGACTCTTCAACCTCAAAGACATTTGGCTTGTCACCAAAAGCACTCACAAACTTTTACAGATGTACAATCGAGTGCATCCTGTCGGGCTGTATCACCGCCTGGTACGGCAACCTTAAGACTCTAATGAGGGTAGTGAGGTCTGCACAACGCATCACCGTGGCCAAACTACCTGCCCTCCAGGACACCTACACCACCCGATGTCACAGGAAGGCCATAAAGATCATCAAGGACAACAACTACCCGAGCCACTGCCTGTTCACCACGCTATCATCCAGAAGGTGAGGTCAGTACAGGTGCATCAAAGCAGGGACCGAGAGACTTAAAACCATCTCAAGGCCATTAGACTGTTAAACAGCCAGCACTAACATTGAGTGGCTGCTGCCAACATACTGACTCAACTGACCCAGCCACTTTAACAATGAAAAAAGGTCTGGAAAAATTTATCACCAGACACTTTAAACAATGCCACTTCATATAATGTTTACATACCCTACATTACTCATCTCATATGTATATACTGTACCCTATACCATCTACTGCATTTTGCCATCTTGATGTACTTCATGCATCACCAGCCACTTTAAACATTCCACTTTTATATGTTTACATACCCTACATTACTCATCTCACATGTATATACTGTACTCGATACCATCTACTGCATCTTGCCTATGCCATTCTGTACCATCACTATTCACTATTCATATATTTTTATGTACATATTCTTCATTCCTTTACACTTGTGTGTATAAGGTAGTTGTTGTGAAATTGATAGGTTAGATTACTCGTTGGTTATTACTGCATTGCAGGAACTAGAAGCACAAGCATTTCGCTACACTCGCATTAACATCTGCCAACCATGTGTATGTGACCAATAAAGTTTGATTTGATTTGTGTGTGGCCAATAACATTTGATTTGATTTGACTTGATTTAAGTTTGGATACCATCAACACCACAGGCGTTTATGGTTTGGAAGGTTTGTATTTTGTTCTGTTGTTCATTCAATGAGCCAAGCCTATGTGTTCGTAGCTTCAACCCCGCAGCACACGCACGGCACGCACACGCGCGCACACACACACACACACACACCAATTGGTTAATAATGGACTGCTGATTTTATATATTTTTTTTTTCTCTTGTTTTGTTTAATCTTTTCCATATTATGTCTATCTCTGATAAGCTACCGAGGAAAAGGGCTGAAAAGACCATATTAATATATGTAACCTTAGAAATAATGTTAATGAAATCAATAACTTGCTAACGTCAGATAACAGTCATATATTAGCCATTTCTGAGACTCACTTAGATAATTAATTTGATGATACAGCAGTAGGAATAAAAGGATATAACATCTATTGTGGAGACAGAAAAACGTATGGGGAATCTGTTGCTGTATATATTCAGAGCCATATCCCTGTAATGCTTAGAGAAGATCTTATGTCAAGTGTTATTGAAGTGTTGTGGTTGCAAGTTCACTTGACACATCTAAAGCCTTTTCTTTTGGGATGTTGCTGTAGGCCACCAAGTGCTAACAGTCAGTTTCTAAATAATATGTGTGAAATGCTTGACAGTGTATGTGATGTAAACAGAGAGGTCTACTTTCTTGGGGACCTTAATATTGACTGGTTTTCATCAATCTGTCAGCTCAATAGGAAGCTTCTCAGTGTAACCACTGCCTGTAATCTGGTTCAGGTTATTAATCAACCTAGCAGGGTGTTTACAAACACTACAGGGACATTATTATTCACATGTATCAATCACATATGTACTAATACTGTAGAACTTTGTTCTAAAGCTGTATCCGTACCCATTGGATGCAGTGATAACAATATTGTGGAAATACAATACAGTTCCAAAAGCTGGGCCTAAAATACTGTATAAGAGATCATACAAAAGATTTTGCTGTGACTCATGTGGATCAAGGTAAAAATATTTGTTGGTCTGATGTAATTAATAAGGAGCATCCAGACACTGCACTTGATGCATTTATTAAATTGCTCCTTCCATAGGGCGGCACACAATTGGCCCAGCGTCATCCGGGTTAGGGTTTGACCGGGATAGGCCGTCATTGTAAATACGAATTTGTTCTTAATGACTTGCCTAGTTAAATAAAGGTTAAATAAAAAATAAATAAACATTTAAATGATTGTTAAACATGCACCTGTTATGAAACTGATTGTTAGAACTGTTAAGCTTCCATGGATTTAGTGGGTAATAGGTCTGGCTGCACATCTGCCTGTCTGACAAATTGAGAAATTATGTCACTAAACTCAACAAAACAAATTAGAAACTGTATTTATTATGAAGCCAAGATCAATGAATTAAAGAACGATGGCAAAAAAACTTTGGAGTAGCTTAAATTCAATTATGGGCAGAAAGAACAATTCAGCTCCATCTTTTATTGAATCAGATGGCTTATTCATAACAATTTGATGTTGCCAATTATTTTAATGATTACTTCATTGACAAAGTGGGTAAACTTAGGCAGGAAATGCCAACAACAAACAGTGAGCCATCGTATTCCTGCATAAAAAAACGAATGAAATGAAAGAAAAGTATTGAATTTTGTAAAGTTAGTGTGGGAGAGGTGGAAAAAGTATTGTTAACGGTCAATAATGACAAACCTCCTGGCATTGGCAACTTAGATAGAAAGCTACTGAGGATGGTAGCTGACTCTATTGCCACTCCTATCTGTCTTGTCTTTAATCTGAGCCTAGAGGAAAGTATTTGTCCTCAGGCCTGGAGGCAAGCCAAAGTAATTCCGCTACTCAAGAGTGATAAAGCGGCCTTACCTGGTACTAACAGCAGACCTATGAGCTTGCTGCCAGCTCTTAGCAAACTGTTGGAAAGAATTGTGTTTAACCAAATACAATTATATTTCTCTGTAAACAAATTAAGAACAGACTTTCAGCATGCTTATAGAGAAGGGCACTCAACATGTACTGCACTGACACAAATGACTGATGATTGGTTGAAAGAAATTGATAATAAGAAGATTGTGGGAGCTGTACTGTTAGATTTCAGTGCAGCCTTTAAAATTATTGACCATAATCTATTGTTGAAAAAACACACGTGTTGTGGCTTTTCAACATGTGCCATATCATGGATTCAGAGCTAACTATCTAATAGAACTCAAAGAGGTTTCTTTAATGGAAGCTTCTCTAATATCAAACATGTCAAGTGTGGTGTACCGCAGGTCAGCTCTCTAGGCCCTCTACTCTATTTTTACCAATGACCTGCCACTGGCATTAAGCAAAGCATGTGTGTCCACGTATGCTGATGATTCAACCATATACCCATCATCAACCACAGCTAATGAAGTCACTGGAACCCTTAACAAAGAGTTGCAGTCTGTTTTGGAATAGGTGGCCAGTAATAAACTGGTCCTGAACATCTCTACAACTAAGTCCATTGTATTTCATATAAATCATTCCCTAAGTTTTAGACCTCAGCTGAATCTAGTAATGAATGGTGTGGCTGTTGAACAAGTTGAGGAGACTAAATTATTTGGCATTACCTTTGATTGTAAACTGTCATGGTCAAAACATATAGATTCAATGGTTGTAAAGATGCTGAGAGGTCTGTCTGTAATAAAGATATGTGCTTTTTTGACACAACATTCCAAAAAGCATGTCCTGCAGGCTCTAATTTTGTCTTATCTTGATTATTGTCCAGTCGTGTGGTCGAACACTGCAAGGAAAGACCTAGTTAAGCTGCAGCTGGCCCAGAACTGAACGGCACATCGTTCTCTTCATTGTAATCAGAGGGTTGATATAAATACTGTGCATACCAGTCTCTCTTGGCTAAGAGTTGAGGAGAGACTGACTGCATCACTTCTTATTTTTATAAGAAACATTAATGTGTTTAAAATCCCACATGTTTTGCATTGCATAGTCAACCTACACACACAGCTCTGACACACACACTTACCCCACCAGCCATGCCACCAGGGATCTTTTCACAGTCCACAAATCCAGAACAAATTCAAGAAAGCGTACAGTATTATATAGCGCCATCATTGCATGGAACTCCGTTTCACCTCATATTGCTCAAATGAACAGCAGACCTGGTTTAAAAGAAACAGATAAAGCAACACCTCACGGCACAATGCCTCTCCCCTATTTGACCTAGATAGTTTGTGTGTATGTATTGGTTTTGATATGTAAGCTAAGTGTCCTTTTTTATTTATTTTTTTACATTTTTTAAAATGTAATTCTGTCCTTGAGCTGTTCTTGTCCATTAATGTTCTGTATCATGTCATGTTTTATGTTTTGTGTGGACTCCAGGGTAGCTGCTGCTTTTGCAACAGCTAATGGGGATCATAATAAAATACCAAATACCCAAAAATGTAATTGGAGAATCCAGTGGGTTCTGGTAGTCTGTAAAGGCTGATTCTAAGATTTATAATTCACCATGTATATGTTTTTGCTGTTTGTTCTTTGTTATAGAGCCAAAAAGATTGCAGAATTGGTTTATCCATACATCTCAGTTTTGGATAGATAACTCTTTGTGTGGTTGTTTGTTTAGTATGTTTCAGAAGAAGTGGTTTTCCCAGAAGTGGTTAGATTCTATGGATTCTTCAATTTCATTGAGCTGATTTCTGACGTGCTGTTCCTTCTTATTCCGTATTGTATTTCTGTATTGTTTTAGTGATTCACCATAGTGAAGGCACAGGTTTTCTGGGTCTCTATGTACTTGGTTGGATAGGTTTCTCAATTTCTTTCTTAGGTTTCTGCATTCTTCATCAAATTATTAGTCATTGTTGGTCAATTTTTTAGGTTGTCTGCTGATAGGGAAGCTGAAAGGCCAAATATACTGTTGATGTGTTCTACTGCCAAGTTTACAACTTCACTTTTACAGTGAAACATTTTGTCCAGGAAGTTGTCTAAAAGGGAATTAATTTCTTGTTTCCTAAATGTTTTTTGGTAGGTTACTACACTACTTTCCTTCCATCTATAGTATTTCTTAATATTATGCAGATCCTTTGGCTTTGATGCCTCATGATTGAGTATTGCTCTGTTCAAGTAGACTGTGATTTTTCTGTGATCTGATAGTGGGCTGACTGTGAACTCTCGTTTTCCTTTCTGTTTTCCACGAGTTTGCCTACAACTCCAGCACCTGTGGAAAGTACCTGGATGTGCGTATGTTCTTCAGCTTTTGTACAACGCTCTGAAATACTCTGTGTTGAGGTCAGTGATAAAGTAATCTACAGTACTACTGCCAAGGGATGAGCTGTAGGTGTACCTACCGTAAGAGTCGCCTCGAAGCCTTACCATTGACTATGTACAGACCCAGCGTGTGACAGAGCTGCAGGAGTTGTGACCTGTTTTTGTTGGCTGTTTTGTCATAGTTTAGGGGTACATATTTGGGAGGGAATGCTGTCACCTCCGGGTAGGTGTTTATCCCCTGTGTGCTGAGAATGTCAGGTTCCTGTCCAGTTCTGGCATTTAGGTCACCATAGACTAGTAATGTACATGTCCCTGGGACTGGAAGTGGTAGATCTCCCCCTCTAGGAGGGAGAAAATGTCATCCTCTACAGGATCTGTGTCCCTAAACTGGGACGGTTGCGCTTATGTGACTAGAATGACGTTGTAATCAACCGACAACCTTCCGGGACATAGACATGTCTTATATGGGTAGAAAGCTTCAATTCTTGTTAATCTAACTGCAGTGTCAACTTTACAGTAGCTATTACAGTGGAAAAATACTGCGCTGTTGTTTGAGGAGAATGCACAACAACAAAAACACTTTTATCACGGCAACTGGTTTGATACATTCACTTCTGAAGGTAAATAATGTACTAACAATCAGTTATATTGCTCTGATTTGTCATCCTGAGGGTGCCAGAGAATTTTTTTTGCATAGTTTTGTTTGATAAAACCCATGTTTATATTCAAATGTAGCAACTGGGTTCTACATTTTGAACCCCTGATGTTTCCCACCTTGGATTTTGGTGGATGGGACTACCAGCTCTCTGTAACCTAAAGGGCAACCAGTGGGTCTGTCTCCTCTGCACCATGTTTCCTGTAGGATGACAATGTCTGTATTCCCAATTTCTTTGAGGAAGTATGGGTTCCTGCTCCTTAGGCCAAAGGCAGATGACCCCAAACCTTGCATATTCCAGGGATGAGATAGTAGAAGCTTTGTGTTCCATAGTGTCTAGTGTTGTTTTTGTGTGGTTGATCCTCGGACCATTCCAGTAGGTGTGAGCAGAGCATGTTGAACATCTGATACATACCTTTTAGGTAGGAGGATGGGACTTGGGAGAATGTACTAGTGGGGGTTGGGCTGTTGCTCTGCTCACGGCTTGGGCATATGTGCGGCTGTCATGTTGAGGTCTTTGCTGCAGGGGCGGGGGGCATGGGGAGGGGGGCAGAAGGGGCATAGGTCTGATCTGGGGTCGGGGGGGATGTGGTTGATGATGCTGTGGTCTGGGTGTAGGTCCTCTTGGCGTGGGCTCGCTAGGTGCAGGTCCTTCAGGAGGGGGTCTCCCAGTTCTGAGAGGGTGTCACGCTGGTCTGGGCAGGGTGTCGTTGCTCTTTTGATCCTGTGTGAGGGGCTGGGGCTGAGGTTCAGGGTGACGTCCTTCAGGGTCCTGTCAAAAGTTGGGGCTGTTCAATTCCAGGGTGGAGTGGTGGGCCAGGAAGACATTAGGTTTTGAGGCACAGTCCCAGGAAATTCTTGTATTCAACCCACTGTATGGTGGCAGGGTGAAAGTATTTTCATCGTAGCAGAAAAAGCTTTTTCAATCACTCCCTTGTCTGCTGTGGCCACCCTATCCTGCTGGGCCTTCTGGTCGTTTTTGCCCGTGTCAATTATGATGTGGCTGTGGAACACGAGTCTGTCCTCTGACAACAGCTCCAGGGCATGCCTATTGTTTGGGCACCGATTTGAGCAACTTTGTGTAACTTTATATATATTTCCATTTAGGTCAATGAGGTGCACAATATCTGGCTTTTGTGTGTCCTCAATGAATGTGTGGGGTTTGTCGGGGGAGCTGAGAAGGGGGCTATTAGGAGGGGGTGGGGTTTGTTGGGTTGGTGGGTCCTGCGTTGTCTGTCCCAATGTGGTGTTGAGGTTGTTGTCCGGGTCCGGGTCTGAGTTGGCTGTTCTGCTGGTTTAGCGCATGATAATCCCTCAGATATGTCACACCTCCGCCTTCTCACCTCCTCTTTCAGTGCTGTTAGCTGAGCCATGTTCCTCTCCCTCCTCCTTCATTACTGTTAGCTGGGCCATGTTCCTGTCTCTCCTCCTTCAGTACTGTTAGCTGAGCCATGTTCCTGTCTCTCATCCTTCAGAGCTGTTAGCTGGGCCATGTTCCTTTCTCTCCTCCTTCAGTGCTTTTAGCTGAGCCATTTTCCATTCTCTCCTCCTCCATTACTATCAGCTAGGCCATGTTCCTTTCTCTCCTCCTTCAGTGCTGTTAGCTAGGCCATGTTCATTTCTCTCCTCCTTCACTACTGTTAGCTGGGCCATGTTCCTTTCTCTCCTCCTTCAGTACTGATAGCTGAGCTATGTTCCTCTCCCTCCTTCAGAGCTTTTAGCTGGGCCATGTTCCTTTCTCTCCTCCTTCAGTGCTTTTAGCTGAGCCATGTTCCTTTCTCCCCTCCTTCAGTGCTGTTAGCTGAGCCATGTTCCTTTCTCTCCTCCTTCAGTACTATTAGCTGGGCTATGTTCCTCTCCCTCCTCCTTCAGTACTGTTAGCTGGGCCATGTTCCTCTCTCTCCTCCTTCAGTACTGTTAGCTGGAACATGTTCCCCTCTCTCCTCCATCATTGCTCTTAGCTGGGCCATGTTCCTTTCTCTCCTCCTTCAGTGCTGTTAGCTGAGCCATGTTCCTCTCCCTCCTCCTTCAGTACTGTTAGCTAAGCCATGTTCCTCTCCCTCCCTCAGTACTGTTAGCTGGGCCATGTTCCTCTCTCTTCTTCAGTGCTGTTAGCTGAGCCATGTTCCTTTCTCTCCTCCTTCAGTGCTGTTAGCTGAGCCATGTTCCTTTCTCTCCTCCTTCAGTACTGTTAGCTGGGCCATGTTCCTTTCTCTCCTCCTTCAGAACTGTTAGCTGTGCCATGTTCCTTTCTCTCCTCCTTCAGTACTGTTAGCTGGGCCATGTTCCTTTCTCTCATCCTTCAGTACTGTTAGCTGAGCAATGTTCCTCTCTTCCATTAGTACTGTTAGCTGGGTCATGTTCCTCTCCTCCTTCAGTACTGTTAGCTGGGTCATGTTCCTCTCCTCCTTCAGTACTGTTAGCTGGGTCATGTTCCTCTCCTCCTTCAGTACTGTTAGCTGAGTCATGTTCCTCTCCTCCTTCAGTACTGTTAGCTGGGTCATGTTCCTCTCCCTCCTCCTTCAGTGCTTTTAGCTGAGCATATTCCTGTCTCTCCTCCTTCAGTGCTTTTAGCTGAGCCATGTTCCTTTCTCTCCTCCTCCTTTACTATTAGCTAGGCCATGTTCCTTTCTCTCCTCCTTCAGTGCTGTTAGCTAGGCCATGTTCATTTCTCTCCTCCTTCTGCGCTTTTAGCTGAGCCAAGTTCCTCTCCCTCCTCCTTCAGTGCTTTTAGCTGAGCATATTCCTTTCTCTCCTCATTCTGTGCTTTTAGCTGAGCCATGTTCCTCTCCCTCCTCCTTCAGTGCTTTTAGCTGAGCCATATTCCTTTCTCTCCTCCTTCAGTGCTTTTAGCTGAGCTATGTTCCTGTCTCTCCTCCTTCAGTGCTTTTAGCTGAGCCATTTTCCATTCTCTCCTCCTCCATTACTATTAGCTAGGCCATGTTCCTTTCTCTCCTCCTTCAGTGCTGTTAGCTAGGCCATGTTCCTTTCTCTCCTCCTTCACTACTGTTAGCTGGGCCATGTTCCTTTCTCTCCTCCTTCAGTACTGTTAGCTGAGCTATGTTCCTCTCCCTCCTTCAGTGCTTTTAGCTGGGCCATGTTCCTTTCTCTCCTCCTTCAGTGCGTTTAGCTGAGGCATGTAACTTTCTCCCCTCCTTCAGTGCTGTTAGCTGAGCCATGTTCCTTTCTCTCCTCCTTCAGTACTATTAGCTGGGCTATGTTCCTCTCCCTCCTCCATCAGTAATGTTAGCTGGGCCATGTTCCTCTCTCTCCTCCTTCAGTACTGTTAGCTGGAACATGTTCCCCTCTCTCCTCCGTCATTGCTCTTAGCTGGGCCATGTTCCTTTCTCTCCTCCTTCAGTGCTGTTAGCTGAGCCATGTTCCTCTCCCTCCTCCTTCAGTACTGTTAGCAGAGCCATGTTCCTCTCCCTCCACCTTCAGTACTGTTAGCTGAGCCATGTTCCTCTCCCTCCTCCTTCAGTACTGTTAGCTGAGCCATGTTCCTCTCCCTCCCTCAGTACTGTTAGCTCGGCCATGTTCCTCTCTCTTCTTCAGTGCTGTTTGCTGGGCCATGTTCCTCTCCCTCCTCCTTCAGTACTGTTAGCTGGGCCATGTTCCTTTCTCTCCTCCTTCAGTGCTGTTACCTGGGCCATGTTCCTTTCTCTCCTCCTTCAGTGCTGTTAGCTGGGCCATGTTCCTTTCTCTCCTCCTTCAGTACTGTTAGCTGGGCCATGTTCCTTTCTCTCCTCCTTCAGTACAGTTAGCTGAGCCATGTTCCTTTCTCTCCTCCTCCATTTCTATTAGCTAGGCCATGTTCCTTTCTCTCCTCCTTCAGTGCTGTTAGCTAGGCCATGTTCCTCTCCCGCCTCCTTCAGTGCTTTTAGCTGAGCCATATTCCTTTCTCTCCTCCTTCTGTGCTTTTTGCTGAGCCATGTTCCTCTCCCTCCTCCTTCAGTACTGTTAGCTGAGCATATTCCTTTCCCTCCTCATTCTGTGCTTTTAGCTGAGCCATGTTCCTCTCCCTCCTCCTTCAGTGCTTTTAGCTGAGCCATATTCCTTTCTCTCCTCCTTCTGTGCTTTTTGCTGAGCCATGTTCCTCTCCCTCCTCCTTCAGTGCTTTTAGCTGAGCCATGTTCCTGTCTCTCCTCCTTCAGTGCTTTTAGCTGAGCCATTTTCCATTCTCTCCTCCTCCATTACTATTAGCTAGGCCATGTTCCTTTCTATCCTCCTTCAGTGCTGTTAGCTAGCTCATGTTCCGTTCTCTCCTCCTTCACTACTGTTAGCTGGGCCATGTTCCTTTCTCTCCTCCTTCAGTACTGTTAGGTGAGCTATGTTCCTCTCCCTCCTTGAGTGCTTTTAGCTGGGCCATGTTCCTTTCTCTCCTCCTTCAGTGCTTTTAGCTGAGCCATGTTCCTTTCTCCCCTCCTTCAGTGATGTTAGCTGAGCCATGTTCCTTTCTATCCTCCTTCAGTACTATTAGCTTGGCTATGTTCCTCTCCCTCCTCCTTCAGTACTGTTAGCTGGGCCATGTTCCTCTCTCTCCTCCTTCAGTACTGTTAGCTGAGCTATGTTCCTCTCCCTCCTTCAGTGCTTTTAGCTGGGCCATGTTCCTTTCTCTCCTCCTTCAGTGCTTTTAGCTGAGCCATGTTCCTTTCTCCCCTCCTTCAGTGCTGTTAGCTGAGCCATGTTCCTTTCTCTCCTCCTTCAGTACTATTAGCTGGGCTGTGTTCATCTCCCTCCTCCTTCAGTACTGTTAGCTGGGCCATGTTCCTCTCTCTCCTCCTTCAGTACTGTTAGCTGGAACATGTTCCTCTCTCTCCTCCTTCAGTGCTGTTAGCTGAGCCATGTTCCTTTCTCTCCTCCATCAGTACTATTAGCTGGGCTATGCTCCTCTCCCTCCTCCTTCAGTACTGTTAGCTGAGCAATGTTCCTTTCTCTCCTCCTTCAGTACTTTTTGCTGGGTCATGTTCCTCTCCTCCTTCAGTACTGTCAGCTGGGTCATGTTCCTCTCCTCCTTCAGTACTGTTAGCTGGGTCATGTTCCTCTCCTCCTTCAGTACTGTTAGCTGGGTCATGTTCCTCTCCTCCTTCAGTACTGTTAGCTGGGTCATGTTCCTCTCCTCCTTCAGTACTGTTAGCTGGGTCATGTTCCCCTCCTCCTTCAGTACTGTTAACTGAACCATGTTCCTCTCCCTCCTTCAGTACTGTTAGCTGAACCATGTTCCTCTCCCTCCTTCAGTGCTGTTAGCTGAACCATGTTCCTCTCCCTCCTTCAGTACTGTTAACTGAACCATGTTCCTCTCCCTCCTTCAGCGCTGTTAGCTGAACCATGTTCCTCTCCCTCCTTCAGTGCTGTTAGCTGAGCCATGTTCCTTTCTCTCCTCCTTCAGTACTGTTTGCTGGGCCATGTTCATTTCTCTCCTCCTTCAGAGCTGTTAGCTGGCCCATGTTCCTTTCTCTCCTCCTTCAGAGCTGTTAGCTGGGCCATGTTCCTTTCTCTCCTCCTTCAGTACTGTTAGCTGGGCCATGTTCCTTTCTCTCCTCCTTCAATACTGTTTGCTGGGCCATGTTACTTCCTCTCCTCCTTCAGTACTGTTAGCTGGGCCATGTTCCTCTCTTCCATTAGTACTGTTAGCTGAGTCATGTTCCTCTCCTCCTTCAGTACTGTTTCCTGGGTCATGTTCCTCTCCTCCTTCAGTACTGTTAGCTGGGTCATGTTCCTCTCTTCCATTAGTACTGTTAGCTGAGCCATGTTCCTCTCCTCCTTCAGTGCTGTTAACTGGGTCATGTTCCTCTCCTCCTTCAGTGCTGTTAGCTGGGTCATGTTCCTCTCTTCCATTAGTACTGTTAGCTGAGCCATGTTCCTCTCCTCCTTCAGTGCTGTTAACTGGGTCATGTTCCTCTCCTCCTTCAGTGCTGTTAACTGGGTCATGTTCCTCTCTTCCATTAGTACTGTTAACTGGGTCATGTTCCTCTCCTCCTTCAGTGCTGTTAACTGGGTCATGTTCCTCTCTTCCATTAGTACTGTTAACTGGGTCATGTCCCTCTCCTCCTTCAGTGCTGTTAACTGAGTCATGTTCCTCTCTTCCATTAGTACTGTTAACTGGGTCATGTTCCTCTCCCTCCTTCAGTACTGTTAGCTGAACCATGTTCCTTTCCCTCCTTCAGTGCTGTTAGCTGAACCATGTTCCTCTCCCTCCTTCAGTACTGTTAACTGAACCATGTTCCTCTCCCTCCTTCAGTACTGTTAACTGAACCATGTTCCTCTCCCTCTTTCAGTGCTGTTAGCTGAACCATGTTCCTCTCCCTCCTTCAGTGCTGTTAGCTGAGCCATGTTCCTTTTTATCCTCCTTCAGTACTGTTTGCTGGGCCATGTTCATTTCTCTCCTCCTTCAGAGCTGTTAGCTGGCCCATTTTCCTTTCTCTCCTCCTTCAGAGCTGTTAGCTGGGCCATGTTCCTTTCTCCCCTCCTTCAGTACTGTTAGCTGGGCCATGTTCCTTTCTCCCCTCCTTCAATACTGTTTGCTGGGCCATGTTCCTTCCTCTCCTCCTTCAGTACTGTTAGCTGGGCCATGTTCCTCTCTTCCATTAGTACTGTTAGCTGAGTCATGTTCCTCTCCTCCTTCAGTACTGTTAGCTGGGTCATGTTCCTCTCCTCCTTCAGTACTGTTAGCTGGGTCATGTTCCTCTCCTCCTTCAGTACTGTTAACTGAACCATGTTCCTCTCCCTCCTTCAGTGCTGTTAGCTGAACCATCTTCCTCTCCCTCCTTCAGTACTGTTAACTGAACCATGTTCCTCTCCTCCTTCAGTACTGTTAGCTGAACCATGTTCCTCTCCCTCCTTCAGTACTGTTAACTGAAACATGTTCCTCTCCTTCCTTCAGTGCTGTTAGCTGAACGATGTTCCTCTCCCTCCTTCAGTGCTGTTAGCTGAGCCATGTTCCTTTCTCTCCTCCTTCAGTACTGTTTGCTGGGCCATGTTCATTTCTCTCCTCCTTCAGAGCTGTTAGCTGGCCCATGTTCCTTTCTCTCCTCCTTCAGAGCTGTTCCTTGGGTCATGTTCCTTTCTCTCCTCCTTCAATACTGTTTGCTGGGCCATGTTCCTTTCTCTCCTCCTTCAGTACTGTTTGCTGGGCTGTGTGTTTCTCTCTCTCGCTTGAGTTCTCTCACTTCAGTCCGGAGTGCAGCCTGCTCTCTCAGACAGCCGTCTCTCTCCACCTTCAGCTCTCCGGGTCTTGTTGGGCGGGTGTTTTTGTGCTGGTCTGTGTTGTGGGTCTATTCTGTCTAGAGTGTGTGGACTAGCTCATCTGAGCTCCACTATCTATCTCTGTGAATGTATCTCTCTCAACAATGGAGGAACAGTGCAGTTGTGGGACCTGGGCGTGTATGTGTGTGTGTGGGGGGGACTCTCCTCTTGGGGCTGCTCGTCTGCAGGGCAGTTTGAGTAGTGATCAGACTCGCTCAGAATGGGGGAGTCTCTCTCTCGCTCTCTTTCTCTCTACCTACCCTCTGGAGCTGGAGGCAGAAGTGGAGAAGAAATCCAAAGCTGCATTATGTAATTCATTATCCAGCCGAGTTAGGATTGGTTCATGGAGAGGGGAGTGGGTGGGTGGAATGAAATACATTTTCAGAGGGTGGAGCTCAGCATGGAACATGGAGGAAAGGACAGAAGAAAGACTGGGATGGCTGTGCTCGCCTGACTGCGATGCCTCAGTAGTTTTAAAGAAGAGGGAGACATCTGTCCGGCTGTGCCCCAGCTTTTTTCCATCTCGCTCTCTCCTTGTTCCTCGTTCGTCTTCCACTCTTTATCTCTTACACATCTTTTCCTCCCTCTCTCTAACCTCTCTGACATGCTCTCTGCCTCAACCTAACATACACAGCCCTTACACATCCACCTTCTCTGTGGCACCACCACACGCATTCACGCACACACGCACACACACACACACACACACACACACACACACACACACACACACACACACACACACACACACACACACACACACACACACACACACACACACACACACACACACAGCCTCTTTCAGACTTCAGGTGCTGTACAGTTCTCTCCTTGGTGTATAATGTCAAGCTTGGTGAAAAGGCTCACATTCATTAAGAGATATTGGCAAGGTCAGGAAGCTGCAGAGACAGTATGGTGCAGGAGAGAGTCAGAGGGAGAGCAGAGCAAAGAGGAGAGAGAGGAATAGAGCAGTTCAACTTCCCAGGACTATCGTCCACAGCATTCTGTGTTGTCATCTCCCTGATTCACCAACATGTTACATAATGGGACGTTGTAGCGGGAGTGAGCTGTTTTTACATAACAACAATGGGATACAGTTATACAGATGAAATAACACTGTAGTCACGTTTGTCTCTGTAAACATTTCTGATGTATTTCATATTATGGTGTGTTTGCACACAGTGACCTTGGAGTGGGCAGTAAAATATGATATGTGCATATACAGTATATATGATATTATAAATACTTCCCATGCGACTCGTAATAAGACATAGTAATTAGCCCATTCAAATGTTTATCTGACTCAATAACGATGATTTAGCAATATAGAAGAACACTATGGTTCACTTAGTGTAATACACTCTTCGAAAAAAAGATGCAATCTAGAACAGTAAATCATATTTGGCTGTCCCCATAGAATAACCCTTTATAGAACACTTTTTGGTTCCAGGTAGAACCCTTTTGGGTTCCATGTAGGACCCTTTCCACCGAGGGTTCTACATCGAACCCCAAAGGGTTCTCCCTGGAACCAAAAATTGTACTCCTATGGGGACAGCCCGAAGAACTCTTTTGGAACCCTTTTTGTAGGCAATCAAGAAATGTCTAAGGATGGAATCCTAACTACAAGTGTATTTAATTACATTGTAAAATGAATGGATTCACATACAAGACAAAAAGCTTCAGTTAAAAGGCAATACTGACATTAACAAAGCAGACAAAGAACAAGAAATCTAAGACCCTTTTATAAGCTTCTGACTTGTTTGGATGAGTTGTTGACCAATAGAATTACTGTAAAGTTAACATCCAATCAGATATCAGACCTACATTATGTAACCTCTCAGAGGTGAGACAATGGGGGTTGGCAAGACGAACACAGAGAATGCTGAATTCCTAAGACAACACAGAGGAGATTCTTGCATACAGTTGATAAGAAGAGTCACGTTGGCAGTGCCTTCAGAAAGAATTCATACCCCTTGACTTATTCCACATTTTGTTGTGTTACAGCCTGAATTCAAAATGTATTAAATAGATTTTTTTTCTCTCACCCATTTACACACAATACCCCATAATGACAAAGTGAAAACATGTTCTTACATTTTTGCTAATTTATTTAAATTAAATAATGATATATCTCATTTACGTAAGTATTCACACCCCTGAGTCAATACATGTTGGAATCACCTATGTGTAACGATGTGCGCTGAGAGTCGGGAAGCAAGTTCAGGTAGTGAGTGTTTTAATAAATAAACACAACATAATACAAAATAAGAAACACGAACAACGCACAGGCATGACACAGGAACAGAAACAATAACGTTTGGGTAAGGAACCAAAGGGAGTGACATATATAGGGAAGGTAATCAGGGAAGTGATGAAGTCCAGGTGAGTCTGATGACTCGCAGGTGCGTGTAACGATGGTGACCGGTGTGCGCCATAACGAGCAGCTTACGTGACAGTACCCCCTCCCCGACGAGCAGCTCCTGCCGCAGGACGCCGACCAAAATGACGATCCTGGGGATATGGAGCGGACCGGTCACCTCTGCTGAGGCGTGGGGAACCTGTCAGTCCGGCTGAAACGTGGGAGCTTGGCGACCTAGAGCGCTGGAGATAGCGCATCCGTGATGGTACCCCCTCCCCGGCGCGTTCGGCCCCAGCCGCAGGACGCAAACCAAAGGGACGATCCCGGGGATCAGGGGTGGACCGGTCACCCTTGCTGATGCGCGGGAACCTGTCGCTGGCCAGGGCGCGGGAACCTGACAGACCGGCTGAGGCAGGGAAGCCTGGCGATCTGGCTGAGGCATGAGAGCCCAACGAGCCTGTGGTCAGAGGTCAGTCTTTGGCAATTATTTGGCCCTGTCCGGGGGTATTTGGCCCTGTCCGGGGGTATCTTCGGACGGGGTCACAGTGTCTCCCGACCCCTCCTGTCTCAGCCTCCAGTATTTATGCTGCAATAGTTTGTGTCGGGGGGGCTAGGGTCTGTCTTTTATATTTGGAGTATTTCTCTTGTCTTATCCGGTGTCCTGTGCGAATTTAAGTATGCTCTCTCTAATTCTCTCTCTCTTTTCTCTCTTTCTTTCTTTCTTTCTTTCTTTCTTTCCTTTCTTTCTCTCTCTCGGAGGACCTGAGCCCTAGGACCACGCCTCAGGACTACCTGGTCTGATGACTCCTTGCTGTTCCCAGCCCACCTGGTTGTGCTGCTGCTCCAGTTTCAACTGTTCTGACCTGTTCACCAGACGTGCTACCTGTCCCAGACCTGCTGTTTTCAACTCTCTAGAGGCAGTAGGAGCGGTAGAGAAACTCTTAATGATCGGCTATGAAAAGCCAACTGACATTTACTTCTGAGGTGCTGACCTGTTGCACCCTCTACAACCACTGTGATTATTATTATTTGACCCTGCTGGTTATCTATGGTCATCTAACATCTTGACCATGTTCTGTTATAATCTCCACCCGGCACAGTCAGAAGAGGACTGGCCACCCCTCATAGCCTGGTTCCTCTCCAGGTTCCTTCCTAGGTTCTGGCCCTTCTAGGGAGTTTTTCCTAGCCACCGTGCTTCTACACCTGCATTGCTTGCTGTTTGGGGTTTTAGGCTGAGTTTCTGTACAGTACTTTGTGACATTAGCTGATGTAAGAAGGGATTTATAAATACATTCGATTGATTGATTGATTGTTTGTGCTTTCCTCTGACATCGCCTCATATAGAGGCAGGGAGCTTGGCCCCAGTGATGTACTGGGCTGTCCGCACCACACTCTGTAGCGGGCGGTGCATTTACAATACCAAGCAGTGACACAGTGGTGCAGAACCTTTTGAGGATTCCAGGGCCAATGCAAAGTCTTTTCGGCCTCCTGAGGGGAAAGAGGTGCTGCCGTTCCCTTTTCATAACTGTGCGGGTGTGTGTGGACTATGTTAAGTCCTTAGTGATGTGGACTCCAAGGAACTTGAACTATCGACCCACTCGACTTCAGCCCTGTCGATGTGGATGTGAGCGGGCTCTCCCATCTTTCCACAACCAGCTCCTTGATCTTGCTGACATTGAGGGAGAGGTTGTTATCCTGGCACCACACTGCTAAGTCTCTGACCTCCTCCCTGTAGGCTGTGTCATCACCGTCAGAGATCAGGCCTACTACTGTTGTGTTGTCAGCAAACTTGATGATGGTGTTGGATTTGTGCATGGTCCGCAGATGTGGGTGACAAGGAAGTACAGGAGGGGACTAAGCACACATCCCTGAGGGGCCCACGTGTTGGGGGTCAGCAAGGCGGAGGTGCCATTTTCTACCCTCATCACTCTGGGCCGGCCAATAGGGAGTACAGGATCTAGTTGCAGAGGTAGGTGTTCAGTCCTAGGGTCCTGGGCTTGGTGATGAGCTTGGAGGGGACAGAGCTGAGCTGTAGTCTATGAACAGCATTCTCACATAGTTATTTCCCCTCTTGTCTAGGTGGGAGAGGGCAGTGTGAAGTGCAATTGCTATTGCGTCATCTGTGGATATGTTGGGACGGTATGTGAAATGGAGTGGGTCTAGGATGATAGTGTCATGACCAGCCCTTCAAAGCTTTTCATAATTACAGATGTGAGTGCTATAGGGCGATAGTCATTTAGGCAGGTTACCTTGGAGATCTTGGGAACAGGATCAATGGTGGTCAGCGTTAAACATGTTGGGATTACAGACTGGTATAAGAAGAGATGAAAAATGTCTGTGAAGACACCTGCCAGCTGGTCTGTGCATGCTTTGAGAACACATACACAAATGAATACATACATCCACAGTAACATCAACTCACGTGTAATTAAACTAAATTAGCCTTTTCCATGTATAACTTGGCTCCTGTGAGATGCAGCTGTAGCCAGAGAAACTAATCCTCTCCCACTCAGATCAGTGACTTACAGCAACCAGCTAATAACTCTGTCCCACGCTCATTACTGGAACGCCTTACTGTAAAACGGATACTGCCCACTCTACTCAGAGAGCCAGAGACACACACACACACGTACAGCATGAACACATGCACACAAGCATGCTCAGACACATCCAAGCGTGAACACACACACATACAAACATGTATCCACTCGCATGCATGCACACACACATAGGCACAGTTGCACATGCATGCATACATACATGAATACACACACACTTCACTCTGTTACTGTAGAAACAGTATTTTGGGTTCCTCAGGTCGTGAAACAGTGGGAATAATCAACTACAGCAGTATGACTATAAGCAAATGCTAAAGGTGTGATAGAGATAAGAGGAAGGTTATATTTATGTTAGAATCTCGTTGTGATAACCCTGTTAGACAGAGCACCTTGAAAGTGTCAGGGGTGTGTGCGTTTTGGGTTTATTGTATTTTACCTGCTAACGTCAAGTGTTCGGTCTGAGATTCCCCGCGAGTTTACCACTGTAGGTGTGTGTGTGTGTGTGTGTGTGTGTGTGTGTGTGTGTGTGTGTGTGTGTGTGTGTGTGTGTGTGTGTGTGTGTGTTTGTGTGGATATGTGCTGCTACATTCTTGCCTGCAGGCCTTCAGCTTGTGATGCTGTATATTTTTTTCATGTGCCCCTATCTACACTTCTGGGCCCTTATCTACAAAGCATCCCAGAAAAGGTCCTAGGAATCCTGTTAAAACCTGTTTTAATACAACAACAAAAAACTCTTAGCTCAGATTAGGTTTTAGGATGATGTTACGACACTGCCCAGACAAACTCTAAGCCAGGAGTAAAATCAACTCATAAAAGTTTATCTCAGCTGGTAATCACAAAGGTTTGCGATACAGCAAAGGAAATATAGTGATAACACGGATTTCACAATTGAACGTCAGTATGCCATCAATCTCTTTATTTTGTTAGGAACATTTTTCATACACAAATCAAAATGTATGAAGAGAAAGACCATTTTAGATGTTTTTTAAACTGATTTGGCAAGATATTTATAATTATTAAAATGTGTGCAAAACAGAATAGCTCCGAAATGTATTTGCTACCTGTCGTATTTGATTTGATATAATGTGGAGAATGACATTTTTTTTGTTATTTTGTTATCTTCGTTATCTCCTTGTGTAATCCCTCTGGCTGTTTGTTTTTGTGTGTGTTTTGCATGTTACTGTTGTTTAATAAAAAATTATAAAACTTTGTTGCAAATTATGGGGAATAACCAAACACAATGAGATAGCTGTGATCTTCATAGCACGCTTCAGACTGTACATCAAATGTTGTAATGGTTAAACGTTCAATATCATTTTCACCTGACACGATCACTTTGCCTACTCTTAATTATTTCCTAATATGTTCGCATCCATAACCTTTTTTTTAAACCAAATCTGATGGTTGTTAAAAGTGAAATTTGTTCAATATTACACTCGTCAATCCTGTTTAACAACTCCAAATCTCTTTGGCACAGTACGCATCAAGTCACTTGCCAATAATGTTGCATGCAGCGTTTTAATAAAGGTCTATCATTTTCATCGAACAGAATCAAACTTAACATAAGCGCTATAGATGCCTTCAGTTGCCCAACTTATAGGCATGCACAATTTAGGCATGTTTTTTCAACATCACAATGTTGCACTACAAAGGGATAACTTTTAAAATAACATGATGTTGGTAATTAAACAATCAAAAGAACACCTTATTATTTATTAGCCAAGTGGTTATAAGGATTTAGGCATATCATGTGAAATGGGCCTCATGTGAAATCCTTGTCAAAAGCGAAAGAGATACTGTTGCAATTGGATGTCGTGCAGAAACCACTGACTCATTGTCTTTTTCTATTACCAAGACACCTGCTGGTAACTCTTAACTGGTTAGGACCGCTCACGAGGTCTCCTAAATATCTGTCCACTAGGTGGGAATATTATGACTAAAGAGGTTCTCATGCATAGCTTTTCTTTTCACCCATAAGAGTAGGAGTAAAATGTCTCTATTCTCAGCATGACCAATTTTCTGCTCTGAGACGCTTTGTTGACACAGGCCCAGATATAGTAAGGCAGCACTTCTGCTGTAGTGACGCAACATCAAAAGCATCTGTAGTAGTGGTCGAGACAAACCATATCCAACAATGTAGTGGGATGGTAGAAAATCCCTTTTTCGTTTTCATATATTGAAATGAGGAATCAATTTAACATTTAATAATGGCTGTTTAATTGTTCAAAGTTGCTGAATTCGGAATCTCATAAAAATGCCCAAGCGACAAAGAAATACATGAGTAGTTAGGGTACAAGAGTCTTACTGTGGCTGTTTGCTTTGTAATTAAACACTGGGTCCTGCAGCTATAACACACTCTGCTCTCCTCTTTAATATCCTCTTGTCGACAGCAGCATTCAGTGTAATCTTTGGCCTAATAAACACACACACACTCCTCTTCAGTTAAAATCCCTTTAGCTGGAATAGCATTCTATCTTAGGCAGAGAGAAGGCCTTAACCAATAACTACACACTGCGCTGGCTCTGCTCTGGCACTTGCACCAGCTGGGCTATATATGGAAGTCATCATAGTCGGATTTCAGGCCCCTTCTCATCTCTTTTCTCTCCCTTCGTCTTCTTTTTCTGGATTAACCGCACCATTGGTTTTCTTTTCGTAAAGTGCTTTCTAGCAGGCTCGTCCGTCCCTCTTTCCCTTCATCCTCTCTCTTTGGCGGCAGCGGTGCCTCTTAGTCCGTCCTTGATAAAGGTCATGTGTGTTTCCATTCCTCTTCATTTTGTGTGTCTCTCCCCACAGAGAGAGGGAATGGGTCAAGCTAACCGTGGGCCCTTCTGATTGAGAATGATTAAAAGCGGTGGGTTGACATCTCCTGCTGCTGGTGGTGATAACACGACAAAATTATAGTGCGTGAAAAACAAAGGAGGAGGAGAGGCGAAAGGAAAGGAATGAAGCGAGAGAGAGACGGAGAGAGAGGGGGAGGAAAAAGGACGAGCAAAGATACAACCAAAGACACGTTGTCCATATTAACAAATTGATGTTGAGTAGAGCCTGACTCCCTGGTGTTTACCTGCGCCCATCGGTTGGCTCATTATACAGCGAGCAACCGCATCATTTTATGGTGAAGCTGTCAGTTCCCTGGAAGGCCCCGGGCCCCCCAGGTTCGCATTAGAGCATAGCTACGGCTCAGGACCTACAAGACCAATACCTACAAGACCATTTATTCCACTACCATAAATAGATATGCATTATTTTATCAAAAGGCTAGACACACTGGTGGTGTGAGTGGCCATAGACCTCTATTTTTGTGTCATAAGACCAAATCACCAGTTTCAATCCAAGTGCCAATGCCATTTAGCAAACTCCAGTTGGTGATATGGTCAGATTAAATGAAAAGAGATCTCTTTGGCCATGCACCCTTACTGTAAAATATTATGGTGGATTTTTAATATTATGGGTCTGTTTTGCCTCCACTGGGTATTTTTTTCATCATGAATCTAGCATTTTTTGTCATGAATCCTGTTCTGGAGGCAGCTCTGCAGAGTGGTCACTAGCTGGTATAGCCACACAATCATAAAATCTTATTTTAAAACTAAACCTAACCGTAACCCTGACCTTAACCACACTGCTAACCTTAACCTTAACATTTTTGCTTTCATGAATTTTTACAATATAGCCAATTTTGACTTTGCAGCTAGACCATCTAGTGGAAATCGTTCAGTATTTTTAAATTTGATTTATTTCACATTTATTTAGCCAGGTAGGCTAGTTGAGAACAAGTTCTCATTTACAACTGCGACCTGGCCAAGATAAAGCAAACCAGTGTGACACAAACAACAACACAGAGTTACACATGGAATAAACAAGCGTACAGTCAATAACACAATAGAAAAAAAAGAAATATATAGAGTGTGTGCAAATGGCGTGAGGAGGTAGAGCAATTAATGGGCCATAGTAGCGGAGTAATTACAATTTAGCAAATGAACACTGAGTGATAGATGAGCAGATGATGGTGTGCAAAGAGCAGAAAAGTAAATAAAAACATTATGAGGATGAGGTAGATCGATTGGGTGGGCTATTTACAGATGGGCTATGTACAGCTGCAGCAGTTAGCTGCTCAGATAGCTGATGTTTAAAATTAATGAGGGAAATATAAAGTCTCCAGCTTCAGTGAATTTGACAATTCGTTTCAGTCATTGGCAGCAGAGAACTGGAAGGAAAGGCGACCAAAGAAGGTGTTGGCTTTGGGGATGAGAAGTGAGATATACAGTGCCTTGCGAAAGTATTCGGCCCCCTTGAACTTTGTGACCTTTTGCCACATTTCAGGCTTCTGCTATACTTACAGACATAATTCCAACGGTTTTAGAAGCTTTAGAGTGTTTTCTATCCAATAATAATTATTATATGCATATATTAGCAATTTTTGACACATTTTTTTCTGTTTACTAGGGGTACCCAATTCCTCCAAAGGGGGCATAAATCTGCCATGTCCTCAACAGGGTAACTTGGCGTTTGAAGACTTTAGAAAGCCTTCCTTTTTATTCATCCATTCAAATAGTTGACGCTAGTCGCCATTCCTGACTCCAGTCACTGTTAATGGACAGGGTCAGCGCAGGTGTCGCTGCTTTGCCTGGCTTGAAGTAGTTAAATTCATTGCATGGAGCCTAAACATGTTATGTGGGTAAACCTGGGGTAAGTGTGTCTACATAATTTAGGGCTTGCATCCCTTGAACTGGTCAGAGCTAGCTAGCTAGAAAAAACAATACTGGACCGCAACAAAAAAGTCAAAGTTGGAATAATGTAATTTTCCTTTTCAAAGGTCAAATAGGGGGTGCTTATATTTGTCCTGTTTCACACATGTACAAGTGTGTAACCTACACAGTTTGTGGTGAAATGGAAATGTATTTTTTGCATATGGCACTCCTTCAGAGACACCCTTGTGTTAGCAGAGTGGTTTGTAGGGTTCGAAGAGTGGATCGTCAACTATAATGAAAGTTAAGACCAGACAGAGGCGGCAGACAGGAGCTCAACAAGGCGTGACTTTATTCATGAAATGCAAGCACAATCTCCCTCACTGCTAGCTGTCAGGTCGGCCAAGAGTACGTACTGGACTGTCCACTTGTCTGAAATGTCATTACCAATTAAAACCTTCTATCCAGACAAATCTCTATGATGTACTTTCGCTTCGTGGACGTGATGGGAATGGGGCTTCTCCCACCACTCAATGCGGGCCCGAGCCTTGGCTTCTACAAGATGGCTGCGACTAACAACAGGGATTTTACCTGTGTGGCTGCATGGTAGGATTCTGGACTCCGACCGGCTGGATGCCCTAATGGATGCAGCTGCCTACATGTGTGCTGCGCGGGACAACTGTGCTACCAGCTACTGTTTGTGTGTGACTTTTTGTGTCAGTGTGAAAATGGAACCAAAGGAGGTCTTGGAGATGCGTCTCCCACTGCCCCTGTCAGCTGTAAGTACTGTTATTGGGAAGTAGAAACATCTAGGAGCAACAATGGCTCAGCCGCGAAGTGGTAGGCCACACAAGCTCACAGAACGGGACCGGCGAGTGCTGAAGCACAAAAAAATGGTATTTTCTCGGTTGCAACACTAACTACCAAGTTCCAAACTGCCTCTGGAAGCAAACACAGCACAAGAACTGTTCGTCTGGAGCTTCATGAAATGTGTTCCCATGGCCGAGTGGTGTAAAGAGTGGTGTAAAGCTCGCCGCCATTGAACTCTGGAGCAGTGGAAACATGTTCTCTGGAGTTATCATGCTTCACCCCCTGGCAGTCCGACAGACAAATCTGGGTTTGGCGGATGCCAGGAGAACTCTACCATGGTGCCAACTGTAAAGTTTGGTGGAGGAAGAATATTGGTCTGGGGCTGTTTCTCATGGTTCGGGTCGGCCCCTTAGTTCCAGTGAAGGGAAATCGTAGCGCAACAAGATACAATAACATTCTAGACGATTCCGTGATTCAAATATTGTGGCAACAGTTTGGGAAAGGCCTTTTTCCTGTTTCAGCATGACAATGCCCCCATGCACAAAGAGTTCCATACAGAAATGGTTTGTCAAGATCGGTGTGGAAGAACTTGACTGGCCTGCACAGAGCCCTAACTTCAACCCCATCGAACACCTTTGGGATGAGCTGGAACGCCGACTGCGAGCCAGGCCTAATTGCCCAACGTCAGTGCCCGACCTCACAATTGCTCGTGGCTGAATGGAAGCAAGTCGCCGCAGCAATGTTCCAACATCTATTGGAAAGCCTTCCCAGAAGAGTGGAGGCTGTTACAGCAGCAAAGGGGTGACCAACTCCATATTAATGACCAAGATTTTGGAATGAGATGTTTGACGAGCAAGTGACCATATACTTTTGGTCATGCACTGTCTCTGTTGTATGGTTTATTTTGTTGTAAGGTTTATTTGTGAGTAAATCTGGCTTTGAGAGCCAGTGCCTACCCAGCCACCAACCTAAGCACACATCACTACTTGAATCACATTGAAATCCTTTGGCTTGACTGAAGAGGGCAGTCCATAAGCATAGACAAAGGATCTGGAAAGATTCTGTATGGAGGAAGTTTCTAAGATCCCTCCCAATCTGTTCTCCAATCTTATAAAACATTTTAGAAAAAGTCTCAGTGTAGTTATCAGAGAGCTCCTATTAAATTACTAGAAGGGATATGTCAACCCTCAAAGTTCCATAATGGGGCAAAAAATGGCAACCATCTTGGTCAGGGAGAAATCCCAGTTGAATTTGAATGAATGGCAGTATAGGGTAAACTTAAAGGCAAGTGTAACAGGTGAAACAGACCAGGGCGTGACAGTAATATAATTACAACTCAGTTTATGCTGGTTTTACAACACTTTCCTGTAGAATTATTATTTAAAATGGGGCGGCAGGTAGCCTAATGGTTAAAGCGTTTGGGCAGTAACCGAAAGGTTGATGGATTGAATCCCCAAGCTGACAAGGTAAACATCTGTCGTTCTGCCCCTGAACAAGGCAGTTAACCCACTGTTCTTCGGTAGGCTGTCATTGTAAATAAAAATTTGTTCTTAATTGACTTGCCTAGTTAAAATAAAAAAAAATATATATATGTAAACATACCATACATTTATCAGATTTTGTTTTCTTGGAAAGCTGTGAGTGCTATTATATGATACAATGTCAGTACTTGTTGCATTTACAACTTGTCTATCAACTTTATTTCAGTCCTATCATCAACTGATTTCAGCCAGTGTATTGCTGTGGATTGATTGCAGTGTTTGAATGGAATTTTGGCATGTTGACAGTTAACTTGAACAAGTTATGGAATCATTTCTCTAAAACTGTCTGGCTAGCTAGCTAACACACATATATTGCAGATATATTGTTCACATTCATTGTTTTACAAAATATCGTGTCAGAGCACTTATATTATATTACATAATATATATTTGTAAAACAAATTTGGAGCATAAAATAAACCATAGTAGTTGTATTATTTAATTTATATAGTATTTGTTTGCTTATTTTTATGCAATCATTCCGGACCCCAATGTATTTCATTAATATACACTGAGTGTAAAAACATTAGGAACACCTTCCAAATATTGAGTTGCACCGCCTATCGAACCGCAGAACAGCCTCAATTCATTGGGGCATGGACTCTACAAGGTGTTAAAAGCATTCAACAGCGATGTTAACTCCAATTATTACAAAAACAATGTATCCCTTACTTTACCAGGTAAGTTGACTAAGAACACGTTCTCATTTACAGCAACGATCTGGGGTATAGAGTACCACAGTATGAATCATGATACCAATAAAAACCAGTGGTCAAACAAGGAAATGATTCCAATTGTTTATACACCATACATTTTTCCCATAGGGGATTATAGTTAATGATGCCGTGTTTCATGTAGGCTTACCCTGGCATGGTGTTTTGATAACTGTGTAAATCTCTCTAGGACAAGGTGACTTTTATAAATATATTTGCCTATATTTACTCCACCAAAATGAAATCTTAAATAGCTGCTAATGTGGCTAAAGAACTAAAGAACTACAAATGCCATGATGATCTGGATGAGACTGCTGAATCGAGCCAAAGGTAAGAATCTCTGGATTAACTATCTAATGTTAGCTACATTTAGTAATGAATAAATTGGCAGCGTTTCTTTAAATGGACACATTTTGTATTGACACAACACCTGTTAGCAAAGGTGTCAGCTAGAGATGACGTGCAGGAGCCTGCAGGGATTTTAATCTTGCATGATGTGTACTTTGATGCTAATTAGCATTTTCAAATTTGAGAGTAAATGTATAAGTCACCTTGTATGAAAAATATATACATGTTATCAGAACTTCACGCCAGGGTAAGCCTCCACGCAGTGGCGTAAAGTACTTGAGTAAAAATACTTTAAAGTACTGCTTAAGTCGTTATCTGTACTTTACTATTTATATTTTTGTCAACTTTTACTTTTACTCCACTACATTTCTAATCAAAATAATGTACTTTTTTACTACATACATTTTCCCTGACACCCAAAAGTACTCGTTACATTTTGAATGCTTAACAGGACAGGAAAATGGTCCAATTCACACACATCAAGAGAACATCCCTGGTCATCCCTTCCGCCTCTTATCTGGCAGACTCACTAAACACAAATGGTTTGTTTGTAAATTATGTCTGAGTGTTGGAGTGTGTACTTTTGATACAAAAGTATATTTAATACCAAATGCTTTTAGACTTTTACTCAGGTAGTATTTTACTGCGTGACTTACTTAATTTTTTAATTTTTTTTATTCTTTACCCCTTTTTCTCCCCAATTTCGTGGTATCCAATTGTTGTAGTAGCTACTATCTTGTCTCATCGCTACAACTCCCGTACGGGCTCGGGAGAGACGAAGGTTGAAAGTCATGCGTCCTCCGATACACAACCCAACCAAGCCACACTGCTTCTTAACACAGCGCACATCCAACCCGGAAGCCAGCCGCACCAATGCGCCGGAGGAAACACCGTGCACCTGGCCACCTTGGTTAGGGTACACTGCGCCCAGCCCGCCACAGGAGTCGCTGGTGCGCGATGAGACAAGGACACCCCTACCGACCAAGCCCTCCCTAACCCGGGCGACGCTAGGCCAATTGTGCTGGGTGACTTACTTTTACTTGAGTAATTTTCTATTAAGGTATTTTTAACTTTTACTCAAGTATAATTGGGTACTTTTCCTCCACTCTCTACACAAAATACAGCCCTTATTTTAAGTGCTTCTAAAATTCCCTATGGGGAAAAACAAATGGAACCATTTCCCTGTTTGACCACTAGGTTTTATGACACTTCACTGTGGGGTTCTATAGTGACAGGGGAGAGGAATAAGGCAATTGGAAGCTGGGGATTATTTGTTGGCCATGAGGGCCAGATTGAGAATTTAGCCAGGACACCAGGGTTAACACCCACCCCTATGGTAAGTGCCTTGGGAACTTTTTTTAGATTGGAGGAAAGAGTGCCTCCTACTGGCCCTCCAATAGCATCTGGTCTCCCATTCAGGGACCAACCCTGCTTAGCTTCAGAGATAAGCCAGCAGTGGGATGCAGGGTGGTATGCTGCTTGTGTCAAGTCGGCTTGATGTCCTTTGGGTAGTGGACTGTTCTTGATACAAATTGGGAACTAGAGGGGGAAAAACCCAGCAGCGTTGCAGTTCTTGACACACTCAAACCGGTGCACCTAGCACCTTCTACCATACCCCTGTCAAAGGCACTTAAATATTTTGTCTTGCCCATTCACCCTCTGAATGGCACACATACACAATCCATGTCTCAATTGTCTCAAGGCTTAAAAATCCTTCTTTAACTTTTCTCTTCCCCTTCATCTACACTGACTGAAGGGGATTTAACAAGTGACATTAATAAGGGATCATAGCTTTCACCTGGTCAGTCTATGTGATGGGCTGATGTTTTGTATAATGTTTTGTATAGTCAGTATATAAATCCGATAATGGATGTACCAATTAAGGATTGTAGTTTCAAGCTAGGGTTCAGGACCACACATAGACTGCACAAGTTCCATTATTTCAGTACCGTAAACAAACCGACCGGTCCAATCCTGAATGCCTGGTTATTGTGTCGACTTTAAGCTCTGGTTCAGGGCCGCTCACAGACAAACAGTATTTTATTTCACTACCCCAAACAGACTGATTAACCTCATCCTGAATAACGGTGCTGCGATTAAAGTTATTGTTTTATTATGGGAGTCTTTAGCCGCCATCTGGACTCATAGAAAATACATAATTAACTTGGTGCCAGGAGTGTCAGGAGTCCTTGTTCTTGGCAATAATAGAGACTTGTTCTTACCCAGTTACACTCCATAAATTAACACTCCGACAGAGCAGATGTGTTGGAGTGTAATGTGTTACCTCTCACCAAAATAACTGGTGCTGCTCTGTAGTTAAACTGCAAATGGTGCAGTGATGATTATAATGATCATGTATAGATCAAGGACCTACTCGATAACCATCAGCAGAGCAGACGATCTAATGACTCATATTTAAAAAAATAATAATAATAATGTATCATTACACTTTCAATATGCACTTGACCTACACAGAGGCCTGAATTGTAGTCCTGACTCAGAAATGTAAAGACCGAAAAAAAAAGGTATACTCTGTAATACCAGACTGCACACATCAGACACCAGACTTCAATTTGTTGACACTAGTTGATGCACTTTGACATGTCCGAGTCGAAGCCACTTTGGGGAACTTAGATGGATGAATAAACCAGCGCAACAGAGCTCTAAGACATATCAGTCTGAGCAGAGGGCTGTGGCTCCAGGCTTCTCACGTTATCTCAACTGCTGCACCAGCCCAGAGTGCTAAAAAGTTCAAACACAGTCATGGACGAGCATATTGAAACGAAACGATGAGTCAAAGTTCACTTTTAATGGGGAGAGTGTCCAGTTTACTTTTACTTGATGTGAGATTTTGTCATTAGGACCTAAACAGTGATATTCATACAGTGTACGTCCCAATCCAGCACTTCTCATTGTTTGGCTGGGACATGTTATTGAATTGGGAAAAACTTTGTTGAATGAGTTTGTATTGCAAAATGATCCCTAGCAACCCTTCAGAAACAGTGTTATAACTATCTGTCCCCAGATTCTGGACTGTTTCAGCAGAATGTTTTGCAATATGACATTGGTTTTCCAAAATGGAAATGTGTTGATATGATGAAAGACAAATATGAGAAAATATGTGACAACAAAATGTTAATGATATGTTCAAAACAGCAGATAGGCACGTTGCTTGGTGAAATTATGAACAGTAGATCTAAATACTGTGAAAGTGTCAAAGTCCAGCATAGTGATTTTTCTCTGTTATTGCTCTCCCACATGTTTTAGTGCTGCAGCAGGCAGTCCATTTTTATCCTCTTATTAGACTTCAAATTGACGCGTTTGAAGATCCTCATCAAAATAATCAATAATGTAATGAAGTTTCCCACACTAATTGCCTTTCCCCCGACCTTCACTCAGACAGAGACTGCAGTAGCGCTTTACGGCCACTAGGAGTGAAGACTGACATCTGAGGAGACAGAGTTGGAACTCGGCCTCCTGTGAGAAATGCCATGTCCAATCTGCCGCACTGCCAGTGCTACTCGTCTGAAGTTAACCTTTAAGTCTGCCTGCGGGCCCTGAGATGAGCAGAAATGTCATTGTGTGTGAGACGACAAACAAACACCGCCTGTATATTCTACTCTATCCATTGTCAGTCCTTCCTTTCCTTTCTCCGTGAGGTGAAAAAATACAATTTGCATGTGAAGAAGGGAGAAGAGAGGGATTGGAAGGCTACAGAACCGTTCCCCAGGCTCACACGCATACATAAGCTATTGCTGGCGACGATGGAAAACTGGTGACGTTGGTCCCTGCATGAAAAAAAGACAAATGCCTCAAGGGCAAAGGCTTTTTCTCTCCGCCTCTATCTCTCTGAAATATCTCTCTATTTTTCACACAAGGCCTGTGGGCACGTTTATTGTGTTTTTAGTACAGCATGTATCCATCATCAACATCCCCTCCCTGCCTCCCTGAGCACATCACAGGGCTCTCAGACAGACTGGCTGGGTCCAGCTCCCTTAGCCGTGGAGGGTCGCTACAGTCCAGCGCACACTAGGGAGCAGGCTGGTAATACTGGGTCTGCTGGCTCCTGGCACCACAGTGAGATGTGTGGGAAAACACTGGAGTGGGATTTGACATGATTCACTACTTCTCTTGAGGGTCTTCTTCAAGTTCTCAGTGATCTCTGTTGCCAAACATTTTTATTTCAAGGAAGAAAGCATTTCTTCACCATAAGCATGACTTTTACTATTGTGCAGCCCTCT
This sequence comes from Oncorhynchus clarkii lewisi, assembly GCF_045791955.1. Lineage (NCBI taxonomy): Eukaryota > Metazoa > Chordata > Actinopteri > Salmoniformes > Salmonidae > Oncorhynchus > Oncorhynchus clarkii. Next base: position 30,227,228 of record NC_092154.1, read on the forward strand.
CTTTGGTCTTGATGCTTTGTAACGTCTGCTTCCAACTCACACTCTCAAACAAGTAGATCCCCTGAACGCAGCTCACTTTCCAGCTCACGTTCCAGCTCATATTCTCAAACACATGGATCCCCTGAACGCAGCTCACTCTCCAGATCCCAGTCACCTGAATTCTAATCACCTGTTCACACACCTGTATGTCATTATCCCACACTATTTAGTTCAGTTCTTTGCACCCCGTCTTTGTGAGGTATTGTTTGTTTTGTGACACGCTTCTGTTTTTCCTCGTAATTTGATTCTCCCGTGCATGATAGTTTTGGCCTGCCTCATTAATGACACCTTTTACCTGTTCCGTGCCTGTAATCGGATTTCCTGTTATCAACCTATTGCCTGATCATCCGGAACGACATTACTAGCCTTTTCCCTGCCTGTACTATTGCCTTGTTGGACCCCCTGTGTATGACCTTCTGCCTGCCCCTGGATCCAGCTACCTGCCTCCTCCTGTGGTCCTTTACAAATAAACACCTGCTTCGCCCTGCGCTTGAAACCAGCTCTCTGTCTCCCATCATGTTCATTACATACTTAGGCAATTATTAAAGTTAGGAAACATTAGAATAGGCTAATGCTTAAATACGTGCCTATGTTTAATGAAAAACAGTAGAAAGAAATGTAACTTTACAGCACCCTCTAACCCCAAAATGAGACCCTTTTGCTACTTGTCATCAAAAGGTAGAGGCACACCAACTTCACACCAGTTGCTACACGTGGGGAACCACCATATTTCATCAGAGGCAGGCAGATTCATTTAGAGCGGTGGAGAAAGTTAATGTTTAATCTGTGAAAGAAAAGACACTAATCTGTTATTTATGTTGATTAGTGTTGGCCCCAGCTGGCTGGGCCCTGGTCAAAGTAGTGCACTATAAAGGGAATAGAGTGTCATTTGAGACACATCTCTCAGCTGGTACTCTGGCAGGCCATTAAGGTCCTTATTTAAATGCACAAACTAAACCACCCACTCATCTGGTCTCATTGTGAGGGGAAAGTTAACTACAGGGGGACAAGTGATGGGAGAAAGAGACTCCACACATGGGTCTGAGACCATGCACACTTGGGTACAAATAGTATTTTAATACTTTAGTTGTACTTGATTGAGCTTTCCTGATGCAATGGAACCAAGGGAATCAGGGCCGGCTCTAGACTTTTGGGGTTCCTAACCAAGATTTGGTTGGGAGCCCTCACTAAAAGGGCAATTTCTATGGCCTGCCTCTTTGTGGGCAGAGAGAAAAATTCCTGCAATTCTACACATTTTGCCATGCGTCGTAGAGAAAATGTTGCACTTTTAAGCACGTTTTCTGCAGTTCTACACATTTTTCCACGGAGAGAAAAGTAAAAGTGTTATAACAAATTTCATGCAATTGTACTCATTTTGCCATGGGGCATATATATATATATATTTATATATATATAGTTTTATTATTAATTAATTATTATTATTATTATTAATTTTATTATAATTATTCTATTATTTTTACCCTCTACAGTAGTGGTCACCAACCTTTTCTGAGTCAAGATCAAAATGCAAGCTGAGATCTACCGCTGAGATACAAAAAAAAACTACCAAAAAACATGCTTATGCAACATTAACCAATTGAAAACAGTGCTGTAGGAATGAGGTTTGTGCAGTAGGCTATAGACCCAATTCATTATCACTGCATATTGGCTATGCTTGAATTAGCCCTGCCAATGTTGTTCTTCTCAGACCATTTTGAAATGATATATAAAAAAAAAAAAAAGGTGTATAATCACACTGGTAATAGATCATTTGTTGTATTACTTGTGAGGCACAGCTGAGTGAGCATAATAATTAGCTTGTCTTTTCTTTCTACTGGACGGATGGCCTGCATCTGATGGTCAGTCTGAGGAGAGGGAGGGAGCAGCGACTCACCGTCCCTCCGCTGAGAAAAGAGTGACACAGTCTTCTTTGCTGTATTCGGCGAGACTCTCTAATCATAGTTTTAAAATGTTTGAAATCTCAGGGTATCAACTTTGCTGTGCGTTCAACTTTTCTTTTTACAGTCTATGATTCAGACACGGTGATCTGAGTTATCTGATTGTCCAGCGGTAGGCTTATATGTAGGTGCACTTTATTTGCTCTCTGGGCCTGCTGGGTAGGCAGAGTTCTGTCACAGGAGGTTGGTGGTACCTAAATTGGGGAGAACGGGCTCGTGGTAAAACATGATTTTTTTTTACAAACTAGAAACAGACGAGTCCCAAGACGCGTGTGGAGGTTTTAGAACAAAACAGAGATCACCATTGTGTTTGTGAGAGTCTCATCTCTCCATAGATTGTGGGCAAAACCATTCGGACGCTATAGATGATTTAGTGAGAAGACCGGTTTTTGGGAAATCTCATGGTCTGACAAACACTGCTCTAGCTCTGCCACCTTTCACCGCAGATTCGGAAGTGTGACATTGTTGGATTGAGACACATCCAGTAAAATATCTAGAGCTTAAAAAAAGCTAGCATAAGGAATTGTTTTTGGATCATTTAGCTATTTTATTTTGAATTTTAAGACCCCTTGAAGTATACATAAGAAATATATATATTTCATGAAGCATTGACTTTGGCATTACTGCTATTAGCCCATACAAACGCACTGAATAACAGACTCACTACATGGAACAACAGTCATTACTGCTATTAGCCCATACAAACACACTGAATAACAGACTCACTACATGGAACAACAGTCATTACTGCTATTAGCCCATACAAACACACTGAATAACAGACTCACTACATGGAACAACAGTCATTACTGCTATTAGCCCATACAAACACACTGAATAACAGACTCACTACATGGAACAACAGTCAGTACTGCTATTAGCCCATACAAACGCACTGAATAACAGACTCACTACATGGAACAACAGATAGTCCCCCCAAAAATCTAAAGGAAGTTTGTTCTGAAGTGACTGTCCCATATCTGATAGATATAGTATATGAAAGAAAGATAATTCGGCCTCACAAGTGGCACAGCGGTGTAAAGGCACAGCATCACAGTGCTAGAGGTGTTACTACAGACCCGGCTTCATTCCCGGGCTGTGCCACAACCGGCCGTGGCCGAGAGTACCATAGGACGGCGCACAATTGGCCCAGCATCATCCGGGTCAGGGGAGGGTTTGGCCGGTGGGGATTTACTTGGCTCATCACGCTCTAGCAGCTCCTTGTGGCAGGCCCAGTGCCTGCGGGCTGACTCCTGTCGCCAGTTGAACAGTGTTTCCTCCGACACATTGGTGCGTCTGGCTTCCGGGTTAAGCTGGCGGGTGTTAAGTTGCGCGGTTAGGCGCCTCTCACTTCACCTCTCCTGAGCCCATTGGGGAGTTGCAGTGATGAGACAAGAGTTTTATTATATATTTTATTATATTTCTTTTTCTATGTATTTTACCCATTATTTTTGGCACTAAAGTATCTCCATATATATTTCCAGAAATGTTTTTATCTGGTACCGGGGGCACCTAGAGCAACCGACGTGTATGTGTTCGTGAGAGTCTCACCTTCCCATAGAGGGGTCATATACGTGTGTAGCTCAAACTGTTCAGACGCTACAGACAGAAGTTGGCAGATTGGCTGTACCGACTTCAGACAACTCCCAAGACACTTGTGGGGTCTTAGAGCAAAACAGAGAACACCATTGTGTTTGTGAGAGTCTCATCTTTCCATAGATTGTAGGCCAAACTGTTCGGACGCTACAGACGATTTAGTGAGAAGAACGATTTTCAGGACGTCTCATGACCTGACAAACACTACTTTAGCTCTGCCACTTTTCACTGTAGATGCGGAAGTGCGACATTGGCGGATGCTGTGCACTGTATCTTAAACAGACAGATTTCTTTACCGTGCTAATTGGATTTCCGCAAGTTGACTCTAGGGGGTTAAAGCTAATTTCCTGTAATTCCACACATTTTGCCATGACTTATGATATACATGTATGAGTGAGAGTGACTAACAAAGTCAATGGAGATCCTCTGGAGGTCATGGGCCCTGGGCATGTGCCCTGTGTGCCCAGTCGGTATTCGGCCGTGATTACTACAAGTGTAGATAACTGGCTAGACTAACTTACCAATCTAAAAAATGTTTGCTGACTTGGCTAATTGATGAACTATCATTGACTGAGAAAAATAAGAGAAAATCTGCTGATGCACATGTGTATTCTACTATTCTAACTCTCAACCGTAAGTTGAGACCCTGACTGAGTTCCTGATATTTATGGGGGGAGGGGTTAGGGTCCCCCTATCGGCCGGGGGCATAAGTGACCGCTTATGTTGGTTATGACTGGAGCCGGCCCTGAGGGGAATAGTCTCAAACCCCACCCATTCTGGCACTCTAGGTGCTCAAAGGTATTTGAAGGATTCAAAGTACTATTTGAAACAAGGTCTAAAGCGCTTTTTTCCTTCTCCGCCTGAACCTCGAGTGTCTAGCTAGGTCCACACTCTACAGGCCAACACACTGACAGTCAGACAAGTCTGCACAAATGAGAGAGTTGATTGACAGCAGTGCCTACTCGTAGGTAGACTAAAGAGAACCCACACAATGGCAGCAGGGTGGAGGAAAACACTGGAGGTGCATTATTGCCATCAGGAATTAGCAGACTGGTGCAAGCTGTGTTTTATGGAATTTGAAGTGAATCACGCAGAGAATGTGTTGTCCATATTCTCTAATTATCTGTTAAATTCAGACAAATTGTTCTTCTTTTCCATTATCTTGAAGAATAAAGAAGATAATAGAAAATAACCCTAGCCAGAGATGGATATTTGCTTTTGGCAAAGTGTATTTTTTCCCACAAGTTACACTTGTCATTACATGGGATCTGAATGAGGCCAAGTTGAGCGTAAAACCACCTGCCTTGTTCCATCTGGTTCAATAAACTCTAGTTGATTAATGAGTTTCCATTGCACCATGACACAACAACAATACGCTCACACGTTGTTCTGCGTTGAGACAGATGGAATCCTACAATGAACCCCACCACTGAATATGGAACACTTCCGCTCGGAGAAGAGAAAACCATTGATTGCTGCATTCGTCCCAAATTGCACCCTATTCCCTGTACAATGCAATAGAGCCCAATGGGCCCTGGTCAAAATGAGTGCAGCATAAAGGGGATAGAGTGCCATTTGAGATGCGCCCGCTGTCTCAGAACATAAAAGGAGGTATTGATGCTATTCCCCAGAAGGATTGGTGTTATGCACGTAATGCGGTAGAGGAGTCATCACGTACACAGGAAGTTAGATGTAACAGTAGCCTACAGAATGACCCCAGACACATCCTCTCCTCTCCTAGAAGGGCTGTGCTGCACTCTGCAAAACTGCACTACATATCACCAGTACGGGTATGCTTACATACAGTTGAAGTCGGAAGTTTACATAAACCTTAGCCAAATACATTTTATATCAGTTTTTCACAATTCCTGACTTTTAATCCGAGTAAAAATTCCATGTTTAGGTCTGTTAGGATCACCACTTTTATTTTAAGAATGTGAAATGTCAGAATAATAGTAGAGATAATTATTTTTTTCAGCTTTTATTTCTTTCATCACATTCCCAGTGGGTCAGAAGTTTACATACACTCAATTAGTATTTGGGAGCATTGCCTTTAAATTGATTAACTTGGGTCAAACATTTTGGGTAGCCTTCCAAAAGCTTCCGACAATAAATTGGATGAATTTTGGCCCATTTCTTCTGACAGAGCTGGTGTAACTGAGTCAGGTTTGTAGGCCTTCTTGCCCACACAAGCTTTTTCAGTTCTACCCACAGATTTTCTATCGGGTTGAGGTCAGGGCTTTGTGATGACCACTCCAATACCTTGACTTTGTTGTCCTTAAGCCATTTTGCCACAACTTTGGAAGTATGCTTGGGGTCATTGGCCATTTGGAAGACCCATTTGCGACCAAGCTTTAACTTCCTGACTGATGTCTTGAGATGTTGCTTCAATATATCCACATAATTTTCCTTTCTCATGATGCCATCTATTTTGTGAAGTGCACCAGTACCTCCTGCAGCAAAGCACCCCCACAACATGATGCTGCCACCCCCGTGCTTCACGGTTGGGATGGTGTTCTTTGGCTTGCAAGCCTCCCCCTTTTTCCTCCAAACATAACGATGGTCATTATGGCCAAACAATTTTATTTTTGCTTCATCAGACCAGAGGACATTTCTCCAAAAAGTACGATCTTTGTCCCCATGTGCAGTTGCAAACCGTCTGGCTTTTTTTTGGAACAGTGGCTTCTTCCTTGCTGAGCGGCCTTTCAGGTTATGTTGATATACTGTTCTGAATGATGATATGATGCGAGGTTATGATTAATAAGTTGACAGTTTATGGATGTAATAGTATCATTCAGGAGATGGTAACTCTTTAAAGAACTGCTCTCGTGGTGCCCCAAATCATAATGAGTTAATTGTTACATTATTAATCGGGTAACAATTAAACATAGTTAGTTGATTAGATAAATAACAGTCTTCAGATGAATGAAAGTAAAGTCACGACACTGTAAGGAATCAGAATGTTTAGAGAGGGAATATTCTGTACAATCCAAGCACAGACATCTAAGGCCACACTCACCAAATGACATTACTAATCAGGTTATTATTATTTTTATTTTATTATTGTTTTTGTTGCCAAGCTGAGGAGCACGGTAAAAAAAATGGCAGTATATATTATGCTCTTCTATCACGCTTGCAATGATATCCGAGGGGGGAAAAACTGTGTTCGTTGTTTGCAGTGACTTCTTTGTTGTTGTCATATCACAAACGGACGTTAACGCTCCCTTTTTTCCATACATAGCAAGTCAGTGTGATCGTGACTCCTCAGCAGCTCTGTAAAGACTGACTCAATTGATTTTGAAGGAAGGTTAAAAGAGAATGTTTCCAACAGGTTTCCCTTTCTGGGAAACACAGTGGGAGAACACAGGGGGAGGTGAGGGGGACATGGGAGTGAGTCTGTCTTTGTCACTTGTCTGACTGAGGAGAGGGAGGACAGGGTGAAGTGAGTGGCTGTAAAGTGAGCGTGTCATAGAGAAGCAGACCCCTGAGACAGCCCTGTAAGCACTGCCCAGTGACAGCTCTGATTAGAGACTGAGGGAGGGAGGGAGGGAGGGAGGGAGGGAGGGAGGGAGGGAGGGAGGGAGGGAGGGAGGGAGGAGGGAAAGAGAGGGGAGAGAGTGAGAAAGGTGCTGCAGAATAAGAGAGAGAGAGAGAAATAATCAAAACCTTTTTCTCTCCTTCTGTTGCTCGGCTCCAGTTATTGGCCAGTTTTGGTAATGGTTGCTGGAGACAAAATGGAGCGAAAATCAAGCAGACCGGCCTGACCCAGCTAGCAGCCTCTCTCTGCTGCATCACATCTCTCCATCAGCCAGGAGATCAGGAACATGGATTTGCCTGCCTGGCTGAGTCGATACTGCGGCTAAACTAAACTCAATTCACTTTGCATTATTCATCTTCCAGCCCGTACATGCTATTTTGTTCTCCTGGTTGATTAAGATTTCTTTGATTTGATTGATTAGGATTAGCCGATGCCGATGGCGACAGCTAGTCTTACTGGGGTCTGACAGAAAACCAAAGACATTGCAGTCAAAATACTTTACAATTGACGTACATTAACATGTAGCGTGCGTGCATCTATTAGTTACACGTTCATGTCAGTACATACAGTATATACAACAAGTAGGTCACATGGGGGAGTGGCGTTGTGCCGTGAGGCGCTGCTTTATGTGTTTTTGGAACCCGTGTTGCCGCTCACTCACGCTAAATAAGATGGACGGGAGTTCCATGCACTCATTGCTTTGTATAATACTGTACGTTTCCTTGAATTTGTTCTGGACCTCGGGACTGGTCCTCAGGGAAATAACCCTGGTGGCAAGTCTGGTGCCACAACGGAGTGCCACAATGGATTAGCAAAGTGGTCAAGATTTGACCAGGATTTTCTAGGCTTGTACAGATACTGGCACAATGTTTGACTGCAGTTCTAGGGCTTCATACTTTCACAAATCTGTGGACTTCTGTTGGACCATATCACTTGCAAGCAGCTCTTACTAGGCCTCTGTTAAAGCTTTAATCCTTAGTTAATACATTCATTTTTTACACAATAATGATATATGCCCATTCATTCTTGAGCTTAGTTTTAACTGTAGTACCCTATCAGAACCCAAAATATAAGCTTGTTTTACTCCAATGTTTGAAAACAATGTAAATGTAAAAGAATACTGTATTATAACTATTATGTTGATATCATGAATGGTCAGTCAATGCACCCATAGCCCTGTCTGTGAATTTGAGAGGGGTTTTCTCCAGGCCCATCCCTTCGCTTTTTTACGAAAACAGAGACGGGGTTCCACTTTGTTGAAGTACCATTTAAGGATTCTAGCATTCAATTATCAGATCATCTGTGTGTTTAAGAGAATATCTGTTGGTTTGAGAGATGTCATGCACATACAGTACCAGTCAAAAGTTTGGACACACCTACTCATTCAAGGGTTTTTCTTTATTTTTTACTATTTTCTACATTGTAGAATAATAGTGAAAACATCAAAACTATGAAATAACACATATGGAATCATGTAGTAACCAAAAAACTGTTAAACAAATCAAAATGTATTTAATATTTTATATTCTTTTAAAAGTAGCTACCCTTTGCTTTGATGACAGCTTTGCACAATCTTGGCGTTCTCTCAACCAGCTTCATGAGATAGTCACCTGGAATGCATTTCAATTAACAGGTGTGCCTTGTTAAAAGTTACTTTGAGAAATGTATTTCCTTCTTAATGCGTTTCAGCCAATCAGTTGTGCTGTGACAAGGTAGGGGTGGTATAAGGAAGATAGCCCTATTAGGTAAAATACCAAATCCATATTATGGCAAGAACAGCTCAAATAAGCAAAGAGAAACGTCAGTCCGTCATTACTTAAAGACATGAAAGTCAGTCAATGCGGAAAATGTAAAGAACGTTGAAAGTGCAGTCGCATAAACCATCAAACGCTATGATGAAACTGGCTCTCATGAGGACCGCCACAGGAAAGGAAAACCCAGAGTTACCTCTGCTGCAGAGGATACATTCATTAGAGTTAACTGCACCTCAGATTGCAGCCCATTTACATGCTTCACAGAGTTCAAGTAACAGACACATCTCAACATTTCAGAGGAGACTGCTTGAATCAGGCTTTCATGGTCGAAATGCTGCAAAGAAACCACTAATAAAGGACGCCAATAAGAAGAAGACACTTGATGGAACAAGAAACACAAGCAATGATCATTAGACCAGTGGAAATCTGTCCTTTGGTCTGATGAGTCCAAATTTCATGTGTGGTTCCCACCATGAAGCATGGAGGAGGAGGTGTGATGGTGTGGGGGTGCTTTGCTGGTGATTTATTTATTTAGAATTCAAGGCACACTTAACCAGCATGGCTGCCACAGCATTCTGCAATGATACGCCATCCCATCTGGTTTGCGCTTAGTGGTACTATCATTTGTTTTTCGACAGGACAATGACGCACAACTCCAGGCTGTGTAAGGGCTATTCTACCAGGAAGGAGAGTGATGAAGTGCTGGCCTCCACAATCACCTTACCTCAACCCAATTGAGATGGTTTGGGATGAGGTGGACAACAGAGTGAAGGTAAAGCAGCCAACAATTGCTCAGCATATGTGGGAACTCCTTCAAGACTGTTGGAAAAGCATTCCAGGTGAAGCTGGTTGAGAGAATGCCAAGAGTGTGCAAAGCTGTCATCAAGGCAAAGGGTGGCTACTTTGAAGAATCTAAAATATAAAACATATTTTGATTTGTTTAACAGTTTTTTGGTCACTACAGGATTCCATATGTGTATTTCATGGTTTTGATGTCTTTACCATTATTCTACAATGTAGAAAATAGTTTTAAAAAATAAAGAAAAACCCTTGAATGAGGTGTGTCCAAACTTTTGACTGGTACTGTAGATAATAGAGTTAGATATAACTGAGGTTCTGGAAGAAAGACCACAACTCCTCCGCCCGAACCAATCAACAGCTCCACTGCATAGATACGGGCTGGAAAAGAGAGATAAAGAGAGAGATATGGAAATAGAGAGAAGGATGCATAGAGAATTAGACACAGACAGACAGAAAAAAGGAATAGAGGGATAGAGAGACAGAGAGACAGAGAGACAGAGTGAGAGAGAGAGTGGCGAAAGAGAGAGAGACATTAATGTACATTTATTCAAAACGCATCAAACAGCTAAAGGTTTATCTGATTGCTTGTATCTGCTTACAAACAGTCTGGGAATGGATGATCCTTCACCTTGGACCTTTAAGCCTTGTCCAATCTGACAATTAGCCACAGGGTCAATCCAATAAATCAGTCAGCTCGTCAGATGCCACCACCCACAGCATGACTAAGGAAAACCCAACTGGGCTGTGAGTGAGATAGCCAGCCACAGTGAAACAAGACTCTGGGTACATCCCAAATGGCACCCTATTCCCGTCACAGTGCACTAATTTTGATGAGAGCTATATAGGGAATAGGGTACCATTTGGGAGACACACTATGTTTCTCCTGTCTTTGTCCTCAAGGTTGTTCTTCCTCGTGATATGCATCAGTATTCAGGTGGATTAGTTTGATATTGAATTAGAACAGTCTTTTATCAAGGCCTTACGAGCCATGTCCAGGTTAGCTCTCATAATGTCACTCATTTGGAGAAGGCTTCTCCTTCCCTGTTAGGAAGCAGTGCGAAATAGAAAAGGGGGGGGGGGGGGGTAGAATGAGAGAAGGAGATAGTCTGCAGTGTGCGGATGGACTGGGAGATGAGCGGAGCTGTTTTTAGCTCAGAGAGGTGAGAAGAAGGACCTGAATCCAGACACAAACTTTCTCTCTCTCTCCCTCTCTATCTCTCTCACCCTCTCTATCTCTCTCACCCTCTCTATCTCTCTCACCCTCTCGCTCTCTCCCACTCTCTGATTCGCTCTCTGTCTCTCCCCCTCTCTCTCTCTCTCTCTCTCTCTCTCTCTCTCTGATTCGCTCTCTGCCTGTCCCCCTTCTCTCTCTCCCTCTCTCTGATTCGCTCTCTGCCTCTCCCCCTTCTCTCTCTCTCTCTCTCTCTCTCTCTCTCTCTCTCTCTCTCTCCCTCTCTGTCTCTCTCCCTCTATCTCTCTCACCCTATCTGTCTCTCTCCCTCTCTATCTCTCTCACCCTCTCTATCTCTCTCACCCTTTCAATCTCTCTCACCCTCTCTATCTCTCTTACCCTCTCTCGCTCTCTCCCTCTCTCTGATTCGCTCTCTGCCTCTCCCCCTTCTCTCGCTCTCTCTCTCTGTCTCTCTCCCTCTCTGTCTCTCTCTCTCCCTCTCTATCTTTCTCACCCTCTCTCGCTCCCTCTCTCCCTCTCTCTGATTCGCTCTCTGCCTCTCCCCCTTCTCTCGCGCTCTCTCTCTCTCTCTCTCTCTCCCTCTCTATCTCTCTCACCCTCTCTATCTCTCTCACCCTCTCTCGCTCACTCTCTCCCTCTCTCTGATTCTCTCTCTGCCTCTCCCCCTTCTCTCGCGCTCTCTCTCTCTCTCTCTCTCCCTCTCTATCTCTCTCACCCTCTCTATCTCTCTCACCCTCTCTCGCTGCCTCTCTCCCTCTCTCTGATTCGCTCTCCCTCTCCCCCTTCTCTCGCTCTCTCTCTCTCTCTGTCTCTCTCTCTCCCTCTCTATCTTTCTCACCCTCTCTCACTCGCTGTCTCCCTCTCTCTGATTCGTTCTCTGCTTCTCCCCCTTCTCTCGCTCTCTCCCTCTCCCCCTTCTCTCTCTCTCTCTCTGATTCGCTCTCTGCCTCTCCCCTTTCTATCTCTCTCTCTCTCTCTCTCTCTCTATCTCTCTCTCTCTCTCACCCTCTCTCGCTCGCTCTCTCCCTCTCTCTGATTCACTCTCCCCCTTCTCTCTCTCTCTCTCTCTCTCTCTGTTTATATCTGTCTGAGGAATGGAGCTGGATGATCTCCCTATCTCTTCAGGGGAAAGCTGTGGCTGGCACTGATGTATGATGTATTGCTGTAAAAGGAGAAAAAGACAGGAGGAGAGGGGGATAGGAGATGAGGTGAGAAAAGGAGGAGAGAAGAGGAGAGGAGGAAAGCAGGGGAGAAGGAGAGGAGAGCCAGAGGAGAGGTGGAGATGCATGACAATTCTCCGAAACCACAGGAAAAACCACAGTCATCAATCAGGAAGTATTCAAACTCTTTACTGGCAGAGCTGGTGAACTAGAGCAGTGCTTCCCGAATGGTGGGTCTAGGCTGATTCATTTTAGGTAATGTCTGAGATTTGTCTTGAAACTTTATGTTTTCCAAAAATGGGGAGAAAGGCTGCAACTAGATCAGTGGTTCTTAACCGAACGAACCCCAGGTGTTCTGTGAGTCAGTCTCAGGGGTTCGGCGGAGGTCAAGACACACATCCGACTCATATGATTCGTGATGACACGCCCCACTTGGCCATCATTGGCTGCAGGTGATCACGCTACATCGCTTGGCCTATCTGTGCTACAGGGAATTTGGTGCGCTCAGTAGTCGACTTGTGACTGTCGTGATGGTACGTCTTGTGATTTCTTTCTTAATATTTTAATCCCTTCATACTTACTATGTCTAGCAAAAAAAGAAAGTAGTCAGACGAATATGTACAATATGGATTCACATGTAAAACGGAACGTGATGGGAGTCAGCGTCCTAACTGCATCATTTGCAATGCCAAGTTGAGCAATTCTAGTCTAGCACCGGCAAAACTAAGAGAACACTCCCTTAAGCTGCATGGAAATGGAAAATACAAGAACACAACGCTCGCTGAATTCGATGAAAAGGCTACTCTGCCTGTTCTCGGCTTTGTACCCATCAACAAACCGATCCTCACAGGATCGTACGAAGTTGCTTACCTGATCGCAAAGCAGGGCAAACCACACACCATTGGTGAAACACTCATAAAACCAGCTGTGTTGAAGATGGCGAATATCATGCTGGGAAAAGAGGCTGAAGTTAAGTTATCCCAAATTCCTCTTTCAAATGACACCATCAGCGACAGAATAGAGAACATGAGCAAAGACATCTTGGCTCAAGTAGTTGCAGATCTGATTTCAAGCCCGACAAAATTCAGCCTTCAACTCGACGAGAAAACAGACGTTTCCAATCTAAGCCAGCGCACGAATACAGCAAGCTATGTGAAAGACAACATGATAAAGGAAGATTTTTTTTATTTTGTAAGCCTCTTACAACAACAACTAAGGCAGCCGATGTGAAGAAACATGTGGATGACTTCTTCAAAGACAACAATCTTTCGTGGGATATGGTTTCTGCAGTTTGTTCGGATGGAGCTCCAGTCATGCTGGGAAGAAAGTCTGGTTTTGGTGCGCTAGTGAAAGCCGATGCACCACACATCATTGTTACGCATTGTATGCGTTGGCAACAAAAACCTTGCCTCCAAAACTGGCAGAAGTATTAAAAATTGTAGTGGAATGCGTGAACTATGTGTCAACTAGTGCTCTGAGGCACCGCATCTTCAGTGAGCTGTGTAAAGAAATGGGCTCTGAATTCGAGGTACTTCTGTACCATTCTAACAGTGGTTATCCCGGGGACAGGTGCTGAATCATGTTTTTGCCGTGCGTGTGGAATTAGCCCTGTTTTTGCAAGAGCACCAACATTGTCATGCAGATTGCTTCAAAAATTCTGAGGACATTCTCATTTTAGCGTACATGGCTGATATCTTCGCAGCTCTCAATCATCTCAATCAAAAGATGCAGGGGGGTGGAGTCAACATCATCGAAGCGGAGGAAAACCTGAAGGCTTTTCAAAAAAAAGCTACCGTTATGGAAACGATGAACAGAGAATGATAACTTCGCAAACTTTCCCCTGCTGGACGACTGTGTAAGTAAGATCGAAGATGTATCTGGAATCGGAGACATTTCTGTACCCGCGGAACTGAAGCAAGAAATTGCCCATGCACTTAGATGAGCTTGCAAAGTCTCTCGACGGATACTTCCCTACAAGAGAGTCATATCCAGCATGGGTGAGACAGCCGTTCACGTTTAGTGTTGAGACAACAGATGTCAATGATGAATACCTTGATGAAATCATTGAAATTCAGCAGAGCCAGGTTCAACAGCAACTCTTCAGAACAACAACGCTTTCAACGTTTTGGTGTCAACAAATGGTAACGTACCCTGTTATTGCTAAGAAAGCTCTGGAGATTTTCATACCGTTTGTTACAACATATCTTTGCGAGCAATACTTTTCGAGGATGCTGGACATAAAAACGAAGAAAAGGAACAGACTTTGTTGCGGAAATGATATGAGTGGCACTTGCCAAGGTGAAGCCGCGCATTTCTGAATTGGTCTCTGAAAGGCAACAGCAGAAGTCACACTGATTTGCAGTAAATATTCATTATTATGTTTTGGTTTGAAAATCATGTCTTGATGATTTTGTTCTTTGAACACAGTGATGTTGATGCACGGTTCATTTTGTGCACCAATAAAATATATACCTATGTTTTGAATTTGAAAAAATCATATTTTATTTTTCCAATTAAGAAGGGTTCGGTGAATGCGCATATGAAACTGGTGGGGTTCAGTACCTCCAACAAGGTTAAGAACCACTGATATACTGCGATTTTCTATTCATGGTGCTCTTTTATCAAACAGCTGACACGTTTCTGCACATTGTATTTTTCAAAAAGTTAGGGAATCACTGAACTAGAGGCCCTTTGTGATTTTCTCAGCTGCACAGACACAACTCTGCTTTCAATTTTAGTAAAGGAAATATATTACTGTTTTGTCATATTATCGACCAGCGTGCGCAGAACGGAGGGACCACAGCATCCAGCCAGCCAGGATTAAATATAAATAAATTAACTAAGTGCTGCAGTTTGACCGTTACCATGGAAACTGTGGTACTCAGGGCTACTGTGGAGAGCTTGTGTATGCGTGCGTGTGTGGGTGTGTACTTGTGTGTACGTGGTCAAGCCTCTTGATCTCTTCTCAATGGAATGTAAGATGGAAGCACAACAGCTCAATGGACCCTCTGACCCGAATGATAATGGAGCAGATCTGGGCTACGTCTCAAATGGCACTCTATTCCCTGTATAGTGCACTACATTTGACCAGAGCCCTATGAGCCCTGGTCAGATGTAGTGCACTATGTAGGGGATAGAGTGCCACTTGGGATGCATTCCTGGCTCTCTGGCCACCTGGCTCAGATGGAAAACCCTCATCAGGTACTGGTAAGAGAGACAGAGAGAGAGAGAACACACACACACACGCACACACACACACACACACACACACACACACACACACACACACACACACACACACACACACACACACACACACACACACACACACACACACACACACACACACACACACACACACACAGGTACAGTATATATTCCCAGCTGCTGTTCCAGTAACCTAGGACTCTATGCAGGAAGGAAAAGTGCTGAGTGCTGTCACCTCATAATATCAGTGGTCACAGATAAACAACAAATGTTAGCTTAATCTCTGCATGATGACGATGGAAGGGGGGGGGGGGGGGGAGTGTGTGTGTGTGTGTGTGCGTGTGTATACATTAGCTGTTTGCATATTTGTGTTTGCATGTGTGTGTAAAGTGTTAGTGTGTACCTAGCAGTGTTGGGATTAGTTAATTGAAAAGCTACTGTGAAAGTGCTGCACTTTGCTATCGCCCACAGACTAATGGAGCTCTGTGAGAGTCATGGGACAGAGGGGACGTTTCCTGCCACACACACACACACACACACACACACACACACACACACACACACACACACACACACACACACACACACACACACACACTAACACATATTCCTAGGATGAGATGGAGTGTTCACATCGTTGTACATTTTCTTATCAGAAGAAAACCAACATCTGTCAGCACCTCTGTGTTGAGCGGGCCTGGTTCACACTTCATTTTTCTGTATGTGTGTCTAATTCCCTATGCATCCTTCTCTCTGTCTCTCTGTCTCTCTATCCCTGTCTTCAACATTATTCAACATGAACTTTTAAGAATCTGAAATATAAAATATATATAGATTTGTTTAGCATTTTTTTGGTTACTACTTGATTCCCTATGTGTTATTTCATAGTTTAGATTTCTTTCCTATTTTTATACAATGTAGAAATAGTGAAAATAAAGAGAAATCCTTGAATGAGGTTTGTCCAAACTTTTGACTGTTACTATAGATAGACATGCACATAGCTCAAGTGTGAATACAGCACCCAGTGACTTACACACAAATCATGTTATTGATTGTAGGGCTGTATGTGTTTATTGGCAAATGTATCCTAAACTACCAATGCTCTAAATTGACTGTGTTAATGCCCATGTCGCATTATAATGTTTATGAGTTTCCAGTGTGGTGGTGTTTGAAGTACGAAATAGCTGTGGAGCGTTTCTGTTTAAAACACAGCAGGATACTGCCTCAGGCGCTTTTGGTGTGGTTTGTTCAAAGCTAGGCAAACGTTCAGAGAGAGAGAGAGAGAGAGAGAGAGAGAGAGAGAGAGAGAGAGAGAGAGATGGGCAAACACCTGCCTGGAGGTGACAGCATTCCCTCCCCCATATGCCCACTCAGGCACAACTATGACATCATAACCAACAAAAACGGGTCACAACTCCTGCAGCTCTGTTGCACTCCGGGTATGTACATAGTCATTGGTAGGCTTCGAGGGGACTCCTATGGTAGGTACACCTATAGCTCATCTATTGGCTGTAGTACTGTAGACAACTTTATCACTGATCTCAACCCAGAGTCTCTCAGAGCGTTCACAGTCAGCCCACTGACACCCCTATCAGACCACAGCAAAATCACAGTCTACTTGAACAGAGCAACATTCAATCATGAGGCATTACAGCCAAAGGAACTGAGTAATATTAAGAAATGCTATAGATGGAAGGAATGTAGTATGGAAACCTACCAAAAAACTATTAGGCAACAACAAATTCAATCCCTTTTGGACAACTTCCTGGACAAAAGGTTCCACTGTAATAGTGAAGGTGTAAACTTGTCAGTAGAAAACCTAAACAGTATACTTGACCTTTCAGAAAATTAACAACAGTGACACATGGTTTGATGAAGAATGCAAAAACCTAATTAAGAAATTGAGAAACCTGTCCAACCAAATATGTAGAGACCAAGAAAAGCTGAATCTACGCCTTCACTATGGTGACTCACTAAAACAATACAGAAATACACCACGGAAAAAGAAGGAACAGCACGTCAGAAATCAGCTCAATGTAATTGAAGAATCCATAGAATCTAACCACTTCTGGGAAAACCACTTCTTCTGAAACATACTAAACAAACAACCACACAAAGAGTTATCTATCTGTCACGACTGCTGCCGACGTCGTTGCCTCTCCTTGTTCGGGCGGTGCTCGGCGTTCGACGTCACCGGTCTTCTAGCCATCATTGATCCTTTTTTCATTTTCCATTGGTTTTGTCTTGTCTTCCCATACACCTGTTTTCAATCCCATTCATTACCTGTTGTGTATTTAACCCTCTGTTTCCCCTCATGTCTTTGTCAGAGATTGTTTTATTGTCAGTGTAGTGTGATTGTTGTATAGGTGTGCGTCGGGTCCTCGTACCCATGTTTATGTACATTTAGTGTTATGGAGCATACTCCGTGGACTTTATTAAAAGACTCCATTTTACACTCCATTTGACTCTCCTGCGCCTGACTTCCCTGCCACCTATTACACCTACGCTTGAAAGAATCTCTGACCAATATATGAAGTCAGCAGGAGAGGACACTATGCCCATGGAGCTGGAGGAACGCGTTCAGGAACAAGCTAGGGAGCTTGACGTTATCAGCTCCGTCATGGATCACATTGTCATGAAAATGGATCGCTGGGAGAGACAGGGAGTTTCTCCAGCGCCACCACCACCACAACCGGAATCTCCCGTGAACGATTTTTCCTCTCCGGAATCGAGGATCCATTTATCCCTACCTACGGGATACAACGGAGATACTGCCGGCTGCCAGGGTTTCCTCCTTAAACTAAACTTGTATCTAGCCACGGCCTCCCCAGTACCATCTGACCGTGAGAAGAGTTACGCCCTCGTCTCATGCCTCACCGGGAAAGCCCTGGAATGGGCCAGCGCTGTGTGTAGTAGGGAGGATGCGGCGCTGGACCATTTTGAGGAGTTCACCCGCCAATTCCGGATAGTATTCGATCACCCACCTGAAGGCAAAGCAGCGGGTGAGCTTCTCTATCATCTGAGGCAGGAGACGAGGAGTGCACAGGATTTTGCTTTGGAGTTTAGGACCTTGGCTGCCGGCGCTGGATGGAGCGACAGGGCCCTGATCGACCATTACCGTTGTAGTCTACGCGAGGACGTCCGTCGGGAGCTGGCCTGTAGAGACACCACCCTCACCTTCGACCAGCTGGTGGACATGTCCATCAGGCTGGACAACATGCTGGCTACTCGTGGACGTCTAGATCGGGGTCTGGTTGTTCCATCCTCCCGCACCCTCTCTCCCGAACCTATGGAATTGGGAGGGATGGTGCGCAGGGAGACCGGAGGGGGTTCCCGCTCGAGCACCATTCAAGGTCGCAGAGAGCACACTGCTGGTCGGTGCCGGGTTGGTTCCTCTGGGAATAGAGAGGGCAGGCAGGGCATTCTGGCGTCACCCCAGGTGAGTAGGCACCATTCTCATCCAGAGCCCTCTGCTGCACTAATGTTTGTCTCTGTCTCTTTTCCTGACTTTTCACTGCATTCCCAGTATAAGGCGCTAGTAGATTCGGGTGCGGCTGGGAATTTCATTAATAAAAGTCTAGCTCATAGTTTAGGGATCCCTATTGTTCCTGTGGATATGCCTTTCCCTATTCATGCCTTAGATAGTCGACCATTAGGGTCAGGGTTTATCAGGGAGGTAACCGCACCTTTGTGTATGATAACGCAGGAGGGTCACAAGGAGAAGATTAGTCTTTTCCTTATTGATTATCCTGCGTATTCTGTGGTGCTAGGCCTACCCTGGTTAGTTTGTCATAACCCCACTGTTTCTTGGCCACAGAGGGCTCTCACAGGGTGGTCGCGAGAATGCTCAGGTAGGTGTTTAGGGGTTTCCGTTGGTGCTACTACGGTGGAAAGTCCAGACCAGGTCTCCACCGTGCGCATTCCCCCCGAATATGCCGATTTGGCTCTCGCCTTCTGTAAAAAGAAGGCGACTCAATTACCACCCCATCGACTGGGGGATTGTGCGATAGATCTCCTGGTAGACGCTGCATATCCCAAGAGTCACGTGTATCCCCTGTCGCAAGCGGAGACGGAGGCTATGGAGACATATATCTCTGAATCCCTGCATCAGGGGTTCATTCAGCCATCCATTTCACCCGTCTCTTCGAGTTTCTTTTTTGTGAAAAAAAAGGATGGCGGTTTACGCCCGTGCGTTGATTATCGAGGTCTTAATAAAATCACAGTGAAATATAGTTACCCGCTACCTCTGATCAATACGATTATTGAGTTAATGCACGGGGCACGTTTTTTCACAAAATTGGATCCCAGGAGTGCGTACAATCTGGTGCGTATTAAGAAGGGTGATGAGTGGAAGACGGCATTTAGCACCACCTCAGGTCATTATGAGTACCTGGTCATGCCATATGGGTTGATGAATGCTCCATCAGTTTTCCAATCATTTGTAGATGAGATCTTCAGGGACCTGCACGGGCAGGGTGTAGTGGTGTATATCGATGATATTCTGATATACTCTGCTACACGCGCCGAGCATGTGTCCCTGGTGCGCAGGGTGCTTGGTCGCCTGTTGGAGCATGATCTATATGTCAAGTCTGAGAAATGCTTGTTTTTCCAACAATCCATCTCCTTCCTAGGGCATCGGATTTCCACTTCAGGAGTGGAGATGGAGAGCGACCGCATTACAGCCGTGCGTAATTGGCCGACTCCAACCACGGTAAAGGAGTTGCAGCGTTTTTTGGGGTTTTCCAATTACTACCGGAGGTTTATCCGGGGTTTTGGTCAGGTGGCAGCTCCCATTACCTCACTGCTAAAGTGGGGCCCGGTGCGCTTGCAGTGGTCGGCTGAGGCGAACAGGGCTTTTGAGCACCTGAAGACTCTGTTTACTTCGGCGCCTGTGCTGGCTCATCCGGATCCCTCTTTGCCATTCATAGTGGAGGTGGACGCATCCGAAGCTGGGATAGGAGCAGTGCACTCTCAGCGTTCGGGTACGCCACTGAAGCTTCGCCCCTGTGCTTTCTTTTCTAAGAAGCTCAGCCCGGCGGAGCGAAACTATGATGTGGGGAACTGGGAGCTGTTAGCTGTCGTAGAAGCTTTGAAGGTGTGGAGGCATTGGCTTGAGGGGGCTAAACACCCTTTTCTCATATGGACTGACCACCGCAATCTGGAGTATATCCGGCAGGCAAAGAGATTGAATCCTCGCCAGGCAAGGTGGGCCATGTTTTTCACTCGTTTTGTGTTTACTCTTTCTTACAGACCAGGCTCCCAGAACGTTAAGGCAGACGCATTGTCTCGGCTGTATGACACAGAGGAGCGGTCCATGGATCCCACTCCCATACTCCCAGCTTCGTGTTTGGTGGCGCCAGTAGTGTGGGAGCTGGACGCGGACATTGAGCGGGCGTCACGTGCAGAGCCTTCTCCCCCTGAGTGTCCAGCTGGTCGTCTGTACGTTCCGTCTGCTGTCCGCGACCGATTGATATATTGGGCTCACACGTCACCCTCCTCTGGTCATCCTGGGATAGGTCGGACGATGCGCAGCTGGAGCCGCGCGTCAGGGGGGGGGGGTACTGTCACGACTGCTGCCGACGTCGTTGCCTCTCCTTGTTCGGGCGGTGCTCGGCGTTCGACGTCACCGGTCTTCTAGCCATCATTGATCCTTTTTTCATTTTCCATTGGTTTTGTCTTGTCTTCCCATACACCTGTTTTCAATCCCATTCATTACCTGTTGTGTATTTAACCCTCTGTTTCCCCTCATGTCTTTGTCAGAGATTGTTTTATTGTCAGTGTAGTGTGATTGTTGTATAGGTGTGCGTCGGGTCCTCGTACCCATGTTTATGTACATTTAGTGTTATGGAGCATACTCTGTGGACTTTATTAAAAGACTCCATTTTACACTCCATTTGACTCTCCTGCGCCTGACTTCCCTGCCACCTATTACACCTACGCTTGACACTATCCAAAACTGAGATGTATAGATAAACCAATTCTGCAATCTTTTTGGCTCTATAACAAAGAACAAACAGCAAATACATATACAAAATAAATTACAAATCTGAGAATCAACTATTAAAGACTACCAGAACCCACTGGATTCTCCAATTACATTGAATGAACTATGGTGTTGTGGTGTTGATGGGATCCTCAATGAAATTATAAAATATACAGACCACAAATTCCAATTGGCTATACTTAAACTTAAACTCAGTCTTAGCTCTGGCATCTTCCCCAATATTTGGAACCAAGGACTGATCACCCCAATCCACAAAAGTAGAGACAGATTTCACACCAATACCTACTGTGGGATATGCATCAACAACAACCTTAGGAAAATCTTCTGCATTATCATTAACAGCAGACTTGTAGATTTTCTCAGTGAAAACAATGTACTGAGCAAATATCAAATTGGCTTTTTTACCAAATTACTGTACGACAGACCACCTATTCACCCTGAACATCCTAACACATTTCTTTCCACAAGGTCGTCCTAACATATATCAACAAATTGGCGAGGTTACTAGAACAGTCTGCAGCACCCGGCCTCACCCTACTAGAATCTGAAGTCATATGTCTACTGTTTGCTGATGATCTGGTGCTTCTGTCTCCAACCAAGTAGTGCCCACAGCAGCACCTAGATATTCTGCAGAGATTTTGTCAGACCTGGGCCCTGACAGTAAATCTATCTCAGTAAGACACAAATAATGGTGTTCCAAAAAAGGTCCAGTTTCCAGGACCACAAATACAAATTCCATCTAGACACCGTTACCCGAGAGCACACAAAAAACTATACATACCTCGGCCTAAACATCAGCACCACAGATAGTTCGCAGCTTTGTGGAAGTTATCTGAGAGACAAGGCAAGAAGAGCCTTCTATGCCATCAAAAGGAACATAAAATTTGACATTCCTATTAGGATCTGGCAAAAAATACTTGAATCAGCTATAGAACCCATTACCATTTATGGTTGTGTGGTCTGGGGTCCGCTCACCAACCAAGAACTCACAAAATGGGACAAACACCAAATTGAGACATTGCATGCAGAATTCTCTAAAGATATCCTCTGTGTACAACCTAAAACACCAAATAATACATGTAGAGAAGAATTAGGCCGATACCCGCTAATGATCAAAATCCAGAAAAGAGCTGTTAAATTCTACAACCACCTAATGGGAAGCGATTCCTAACCTTCCTCAACAAAGCCATCACCCACAGAGAGATGAACCTGGAGAATAGTCCCATAAGCAAGCTGGTATTGGGGTTCTGTTTACAACCACAAACAGACCCCACAGAGTCCCAGGACAGCAACACAATTAGACCCAACCAAATCATGAGAAAACTAAAAGATTATTATTTGACGCATTGGAAATAATTAATAAAAACTGAGCAAACTAGAATGCCATTTGGCAGAATACCTGACCATAGTGGCTGACCCAAACTTAAGGAAAGCTTAGCCTTGCTATTGAGCATAGCCTTGCTATTGAGAGAGGCCGCCGTAGGCAGACTTGGTTCTCAAGAGAAGACAGGCTATGTGCACACTGCCCACAAAATTAGGTCGAAACTGAGCTGCACTTCATAACCTCCTGCCAAATGTATGACCATATTAGAGACACATATTTCCCTCAAAGTACACAGACCAACAAAGAATAAAAAAACAAGCACAATTTTGATAAACTCCCATATATGTTGGGTGAAATACCATAGTGTGCCATCAAGACCTTTTGCCACAAGAAAAGGGCAACCATTGTAAATACAACTCATATTTATGTTTATTTATTTTCCCTTTTGTACATTAACTATTGGCACATAATATGACATCTGAAATTACTTTATTATTTTTGACCTTTCGTGAGTGCAATGTTTACTGTACATTTTTATTGTTTATTTCCCTTTTGTTTATTATCTATTTCACTTGCTTTGGCAATGTTTCCCATGCCAATAAAGCCCCTTAGATTGGAGAGAGAGAGAGAGAGGGAGAGAGAGAGGGAGAGAGAGAGAGGGAGAGAGAGGGAGAGAGAGGGAGAGAGAGAGAGAGAGAGAGAGAGAGAGAGAGAGAGAGAGAGAGAGAGAGGGAGAGGGAGAGGGAGAGAGGGAGAGAGGGAGAAGAGAGAGAGAGAGAGAGAGAGAGAGAGAGAGAGAGAGAGAGAGAGAGAGAGAGAGAGAGAGAGAGAGAGAGAGAGAGAGAGAGATTCAGACACAAACAGATACCATCCACCGGTATTACATGTCAGGCATTCAGGTGTTAAATCTAAAACTTGCTCCAGTCACTTTGAATTCAGAGTAAGAATATTAAACAGGCCGGGTTATGTCCTGTTTTCCTTAACTGAAGCCATACTGTAGTTCAACTCCAGAGAGGACTTAACATAGAGACTTATAGAGGTGTGTCCCAAATGGCACCCTATTCCACATGGGCCAAATAGGCCCTGGTCAAATGTAGTGCACTAAATAGGAAATGCGGTGCCGGTTGAGACGCATACCTACCGTAGGAGGATTGTCTGTACAAGGGCTCTACAAGAGACACTTCAGCGATGACATTTAGAAGAAGAGTAGTGCCCTTTGAGAGAACTCACACCAAAGACAACACACGACTCATAACAAAAGGACTCAGCGGTTGATTGAGCGTTCAATTCTGCCTCCCTTCATATTTCTCCTCTTCTTCTCCTTCTATCCCTTCATCCATCGCAACCTCCAGGTCAACTCCTCTAGGAATGTCCCAAATGGGGCCCTATTCTCTATATACTGTAGTGTACTACATAGTTATTTCAACACATAATCAGCAAAACAGACCTATTTAACCCCGAGATTGCATGTGTTGTTTCAAGGGGATACTTTGCATGAGGAGAGAATAAAGCATCCCCCCTATTCACTACAGATACATATTAGTCTTTCTACTTGAAAGGAGGGAGGCAGGACAGGGTTACAAAGGCTCTGTGTGAATCACAAGCACACTTTAAAGACAAGCTGATTCAGAAAGGCGTTTCACCTTCCGTGGAGTAGCAGCCACTAAGAATGCTGAGACAATGGATGTTGTGATTCACTTTGACAGGAACGAGCCGCATACCAACCCGTCTCAACCTAGTTATGTACTGAGCACAGCAGCATTACTCTCTGTAGTTCTGAGCGTCATCTGGAATTTAGCCATTTTTTGATATTTTTGTTTTTGTGCTGTGCACATACGTGTGTCAGATGCACTTCCGGGTGTTTTCCTGGCCTTTCCCGACATTTTGATACTATTCCTTTCTTAGATGGACTTCCATTCAGCATTCCGCTACGATACTTTCTTCATTACCAAAACTCCTCCATCCTCTCCTCCTGGAAAGCAGCAG